>NW_022699258.1:270978-276926 GCF_011630105.1 Anneissia japonica | reverse complement strand
CTAAATTTGAACCTATTTAGTTCCTGTCGATTTATTTGTATTTCCATTTTTGTAGTAGGCCTAGGTTTATTTATACTTTTGTTGCAAATAAAATTTTAGATTGATAGTTTTAAATCAAATTGTTTTATTTATTAATTTAAAGTTCTTTAAGGTTTTGACAAAAAATTCGACATTCGACAAAAAATATAAATAATTTTAATGTGAACAAATTTAGTCTCTGTCTATCATTTAAAATATAATTACGACTGAAGTGGAGACATAATGCTGAAAAGGTGTTTAGTGATTTTTATATTTTGAATATGTTTTTGACAAATATTGTAAAAATCCAATCATCCAATTTGCTTGCAATTGAAATAGTTTAAATTTGATGATGACGTGATAATTGGGCTGAATTTAATGATAATGATGGCAATGATGATGATATTGATGGTGATAATGATTGCAATAATGATGAGGAGGATGTTATTAATGATATAATGACGATGATGGCTGTCTATGGTTCTGGTAGTATAAAGGCGGCCTCCAACGGACTTCAAAAGTAGGAGTTAGCATAAGGGGTAGATATAGGGTCGAATGATGAGAAAAGACGTAGATCTACACCTCCGCAGTTTAAGACACGATGTTGCTATTGATTATGATGGTGCGGGTTGTAGCTGATCAAAATTATGATGATGCTGGCGACGATACAAATACGCATATAGGCCTGGTCCACATAACGTAAGGACTTTAGATTTAGAAACTTATATGTTTGGGGATTTGGTTAAAGATCAGGGTAAATTTTATAAAACATATCCGTCATTATCTACTAAGCAGGCCTAATGGATTTGTAATATATTTAGGTAACACCGTCCAGCAAGCTCAGTTTTAGTGTCCGTACTTTACTTCCAGTCTCTTTATAAATAATTTAAATTGACATTTTGATTGATTGAAAATGTATTGACTGTTGATGTGGATAAAGTTTAGTCTTGATTAAGTGAAGTTGTACGAACGTGAGGCCTTGAGGGGAACTCCCCCGAGATAATCCCCTGTACCCAGAAGTAGACCTAGTCAAGGCCTTGTTTGCGTGGGTTGAGGACTTCGATGGAATAAGTTACACTTTACGCGATAGATATACGTTACCGTAAAATTTAATTCAGAGCCTTGTTTTCCAAATTCAATCAGCAGCATGAACCCTGAGTAGTATAATTTTGTAAATTCAGATATTTTTAGATGGAAATGACACCGTGGACATAAATTAGACAGGTCAATAACACAGAAAAATAAATTGTCAAAATCGTTTGAATTCATTTAGAATAAGGCTCACAATTAAATCCTATGTTCTCTTATTAGTGAATGTAACCTATATATGTGTGAAGTCCATAACCTACGCAGGAAGGCCTTGACTGGGTCTACTGCTCCCTGGTACAGAAGTACGTCTCGGGGGATCACCCTTCAAGGCCTACACGTTCTATGCCGTCATTGGTACAAGTCTACAAGTTATCTACACAATCAATAAATTTCAAAATTATTTAATAGAGTTATACAATATTTATAATAATAATAATAATAGTAATAATAATAATTAGGCCATATTATTATTATTGCTATTATTATTCTTATTATTGTTGTTTTTGTTGTCGTTGTTATTATTATTATTACTATTTTCGTAATAGGCCTTGGCCTAATAATAATAATGGGCCTAATGAATTATTATTATTATAATTAATAATAATATTAATAATCTTCATTTATAGAGTGCAATACAATATCCATTAAAAATTATCACAGGCACATCATCATTTAAGCATAATGTAAGTCTAACATACTATTATATTATAGAAATATCTGAAACCATGAAAATACAATTATATCAGAAATATTACATTAAAACTTTAAGACTTACTTTGAATCCATTTTTTTAAATTACAAGAAAACGGCGACATGCAAAAATATTGAGCAAAAGCCATGGAATATTAAAATTTGGATTTAAAAGAACATATTGAATATATTGGAGAAGATAAAAGGCCTATATTAAACGTCTTTAAAATCAAAATGTTTTTAAATGCGACTTAATCAACAGAGGAGAATATATAATGGTAGAATGTTAAAAAGCTTAGGGCCAATATTCTCTAAGGCACAGTCTTAAATTTTGAATTTATAATATTATTACCATCATTATCATCAAATAATATATGAGTCACTGATATATTAGAAAAGGTGATCAATCTTATGCTCGTAGTTTGCTCTCAAAATTGTCTGTATTTTAATTTCTACTGAGACAAAGAAATGAAATAAAAATGACGAAGCCCTATTTTCCTGTTTCTGAAGAGTGCTTGTATTCTGTGCACCTTGCATTAGTAATCGTATTGAGGGCGACATTTTACTCTGCGAATGCTTAGAGGCAAGGAAGCGATTAGGGAAGTTTATCCAAACTCACTTTACTTACTTTTGTTTAATTTACCTTTGGTGCTAGGCTTCAAGCTATGTTTGTATGCCCAACTTGGTACTTCTCACTTTCTCCCGTACCGACGACTAAACTTCAGCGAAGGTGCGGAAATTCAGACTGCAGCTGGACAAATTGTATTGTTTAGCAGCGCTTTCTAAGCAACTACTAGCTTCTCCCAAATATGTTAAGATATCCACTTCAAACAAAGTGGCAGTTATATGAGCATCACCATGGCATAATTAATTTGCCAAATTATATAAGTTTTTTCAAAAGATTTATCCTCGGAAGTATTCAGCAGGTAACTTCGCTCATAATGCTAGATTTCTTCAGACGTATTCTACAACATATTTGAGTATGCGGCTTGTGTAATACACGTCTGTTGTAAGTTTCATACTATACAGTATTTCCATTAACCAATATTTCGCGCCAAACGTTGACAATGGTATATTCACAAAAGTATTCAATTTGCGTTTTAATTATATTTCGCCTTGGTGTTGTAACTGCCCACAATTTGGATGTTCTAAACGCTCAAGTCTTCGTGGGTCCAGAAAGGAGTAAATTTGGTTACCGGGTACAGTTACATAAAAACAATAAAGGCAGTATGTAAGTATTGTAATATGTCACTGTATTTCATACGTTTTGGCTTATAAAATAGAGGCCAGTATAAGCGTTTTATCTTCGTTTTACCTTTTATCGCTCATGTACCGTTTTTCACAAATAGCCTTATGCATTAAGGACATTCTCGGACATTTCTCGCAAATAATTCAATATTTCATCTAGATCAATATCTTTAGTTTTGTTTAGAAGATATACTTAATGTCTTTAAATTATCAGTAATATTTTCCATGCAGAAAAAAACCCCTGCCTAAGCCCAACCAAACACTCAATTATGTCAGCCTTCTTTGCTCTGTTTTTTTTGTTGTCTTGCTAATGATGAAATAACTAAGTAACATTTACATCAAAATTGTGCCTTGTAAACATAGTAAAAATAATTAAAATATATGGCACCCAATAATTTATTATTAACATATCCGACAGACTTTCTATAAATAAATATATTCATACGATATACTATTGAAATTACACATCCTTCAAAATAGCCTAAATACATACCATATATGAAATTTGTAATTCCTATTTGATTATAGTATTTTTATAATCATGCATTCAATCTACCTGACTAAACCTAATTAAACACTCAATTATATCAGCCTTCCTTGCTATCTGATTTTTCTGTGTTGCTGCTGATGAAATAACATGTGGATAATAATTGACATTTACAACAGAGTGCGTTGTAAACATAATTACAAAATATTTAAAATATATATTCACTCAATAATGCATGTACCATATCCAACAGACTTCTGTCACCTAAGTGTATTTCATAGGGCTATGAAAAATGTAGTTACACGAGGCAACTTATATTTCGCAAGTTTATGTAAGTGACAATTTTTGCTTATATTCACTAATGTCTTTAAGGGTTCTCGTTAGCGCACCAACTGGAAATTCATCGTACCTGCCTATGTTGAACAAAACTGGTACTTTGTACGCATGTAGAACCAGTAATAGCAGTTGTAATGAAGTAAAGTTAGATACTGAAGGTAACCTGAAAGGGCCACGGAGTCAGTTTCCAATGATTCGTGAAGATAAACGAGACGGGTGGCTTGGGGTGTCTCTTACTCGAAACAGCTTGAACGGTGAGATAGCTGTAAGTTTACATATAACTCTTTAAATCACTTTTGAAGTATTTAATGTTTACCGTACAAGAGTTAAGAAGCTGAAGTGACGGTTAATAGGCCCTATATTATGACCGTTTATTTAATAGTTCTTTGCAATCTTTGCAAAGTTTAACGTGTTTAGCGCAGCTATTTTTATACCTCCATGATTTGACTAGAAATAACTACATTTTTGCTGTGCTGTGCACCGCGGAACCAACGGCTTACAGTCTTTTCTAAAAGACGGTGGGCTATTGAATTGAGATTAAGTCATTTAGAGATTGAACACAAGAAACTCAATGTAAAGTCTTACACAGTGGCTACCACAGAGAATCTCATCTTAACTAGGCCTAACAAATTGAGTTACGTTACTTTAACACTGTATTATGATGTAAAAGTCTATGTGTGAAATATTCCGGTACTTAATAAATAATTAGGTCTACAGGCCCGGTTTAAATATCTTGTTAGTTCTCTATTACTGTTTGCTTACTGAAATTAAGCCCTTTAGATTGAACACAAGAAAGTCAATGTAAAGTCTTACACAGTGGCTACCACAGAGAATCTCACCTTAACTAGGCCTAACAAATTGAGTTACATTACTTTAACACTGTATTATGATGTAAACGTCTATGTGTGAAATATTCCGGTACTTAATAAATGATTAGGTCTACATGCCCGGTTTAAATATCTTGTTAGTTCTCTATTACTGTTTGGTTTAAGTCGTTTGAGAGATTACTTGTTTTCACAGATATGTTCTCACTTATGGAAGAACCGATTTTCATCTGGATTTTTCAGCGCTAACGGCGTGTGTTACATTATCGATTCGCAACTAAATTATGATAGTGTGGTAAAACGTCGACCTTGTATGTATGGTATGTAGGCAAGCTCAATTTGTAATTTATTGCATAAAAATTAATTGGGTAAATTTTATATGCCTACGAGAGAGCAGCTTATTTTATAGGTCTATGAGAGAGCAGCTTAGCTCAGTCGGCTAATCTGGTGGTACCGCTGTGTGTGCGCTGGACAGTGGAGATCTCTAGGTTCTCGGTTCAATTCCCATCGCTACCTCTTCTTGTGTTTCAGCTGGAGGGCTGAAATACAAGTTACAGCAGCGCACCGTCTTTCGGATGAGACGTTTAAGCCGTTGGTCCCGTGTGCATTTATGGCCCATGTGCACATTAAAGAACGCAGTACACTCTTCGGAAAAGAGTAGGGGATTGTCTCCCGGTGTACTGCCCAATCACCACAAGAAGGACCCCACTGAAAATAAGTCTTATTCTGAACTTTCGTGGGCCATCCATGGTGTTTACACCGAATAAATCCATACGGGTCACCCATCCTCTTATAATTGGTTGGTTTTCTCTGGTGTGTGAAACAAACCCATATAAAAGTATAGAGACATATTTCGGGTATTGTCTCTTCGCTGTCAAGGACAATTCGTGTCTTATAAGATAACACTTAAACCACGCCGCACTGCACAGGTGTGCTAAGAGGTTATTGAGGTACTCTTTAAAAGATGTTTAGAGGACTAGAAAAACCATTGTTTCCCATTGTTCACCATATCATCCATTAAAATAATTCTCGAATGTTCTTTTATCTAATAGAGGAGCAGTCGAGGTTTAATGCAATTGACTACAGTTTTTGTCAAGCTGGAATAAGTGCCGTTTACCGCAAAGGCTCAACAACATTGTTACTGGGAGCTGTCGGTTACAGATCCTGGCAAGGTACCATCAACCATCAGCCTATCGACTCTCGAATACAACCAACTATCAAATGCCACATACGTTAAAATGTCATTAAGGTTGACC
>NW_022699258.1:268257-270829 GCF_011630105.1 Anneissia japonica | reverse complement strand
TACATATACAATAGCGCACCGTCTTTCGGATGAGACATTTAAGCCGTTGGTCCCGTGTGCATTTATGGCCCATGTGCACGTTAAAGAACGCAGTACACTCTTCGGAAAAGAGTAGGGGATTGTCTCCCGGTGTACTGCCCAATCACCACAAGTACCCCACTGGAAATAACTCTTCTTCTGAACTTTCGTGGGCCATCCATGGTGTTTACACCGAATAAATTCATACGGGTCACCTATCCTCTTATAATTGGTTGGTTGGTTTTCTTTGGTGTGTGAAACAAAACCAACCAACCTCTTATAATTGGTTGGTTGGTTTTCGTTGGTGTGTGAAACAAACCCATATAAAAGTATAGAGACATATTTCGGGTATTGTCTCTTCGCTGTCAAGGACAATTCGTGTCTTATAAGATAACACTTAAACCACGCCGCACTGCACAGGTGTGCTAAGAGGTTATTGAGGTACTCTTTAAAAGATGTTTAGAGGACTAGAAAAACCATTGTTTCCCATTGTTCACCATATCATCCATTAAAATAATTCTCGAATGTTCTTTTATCTAATAGAGGAGCAGTCGAGGTTTAATGCAATTGACTACAGTTTTTGTCAAGCTGGAATAAGTGCCGTTTACCGCAAAGGCTCAACAACATTGTTACTGGGAGCTGTCGGTTACAGATCCTGGCAAGGTACCATCAACCATCAACCAAATACAACACCATTATATACGTTCAAAATATTACACTAAAATTATATTAGATCTACCAGGGAGTTGCTATTACCGACAGCTGATCTGCAGTACATTTAGAGAGGTCAATCAAATGTTTGAAATTGAGTTCTATCAACCATGTTCAGCCCATAGGTTTATATTATGTTATGCCTATATTAACAATTTGAAAAAATATGTTACGTTTATATAAATTTCATACCCTATCTTCTGATTGGTGTTTAAGTTGTTTGCAAAATCTCTCGCACCAAAATTATTGCGCTGGTTTGATGAATATTGGTTTCTTGAAGGTACTGTTATTTCGATGAAAGGAGGAATGACAAGATTTGCCGATACTAATAGATGGAGTTTTCCAACAGACCGGCAGAAAGGTTACATAGGTGAATCCACTATTTTTGTAAACGTTTAAAGACTGTTTGTTTTAAAATTTGGGAAGCCTTCAGAAATTGTGCAAAAAAACCAAAAAAAAAACAAAAAAGAAGAAGAAAAAAAATACAATTTCTAAAGGATTCTCTGTCCCTTTATTTTGTTTTTATATTTTTCTTCAACAGGATTTTCAGTTGCGTCTGGTTATTTATTCTCAACAATTGCTACAGTCGGCATAACCGGCGCACCACATAAACGTCACAGAGGTCACGTGATCATCTTTAATCAAGACAACTTTGATTTACTGAAGGAGATACCGGGATCAGGGGTAAATATAATCACATGCTCATCATTGAAGATAAAATGTCTTTGATTTGCACAACATTTGAATGTACTGCTTTCTATATTTTATATCAAGTTATTAGCTTTGAATTTACAATCAAAACGAGATAATAATTAATAGGATTTAAATCGACTGGTTTATTTATTTGTTCAAGCAGGTTTGAACTGTAGTAAAAAGTTTGTAAATTTATTGATTTTAAACATATTTAAACTGGATTACAATATTTAATGTCAACTGAGCACCATGAAAGAGGCATATTTATGGGGGATTTTTCGAATTATACGACATACCCATATTTGGTTTAAGCTTCAAAAGTTCAAATAATGATTGGCAATTATTATAACGTTTGTTAATTTTCCTCATTTTCACAGTTCCTTTCTTTCTTTGGAGCTGTTGTTGCTGCCATCGATCTCAATGGCGATGGTATAGATGAACTCTTGGTGGGCGCGCCCAGGTTCAGGGACGTCAAAAACGAAGGCAATGTGTTCATTTACAGCTTCAACGAAGATGTAAGATGATAACAATATAATGTATTAATGCTATCATCCTTCATAATTATCATTGTTATCCTTTTTTAATAATGTAGTATTATCATAATCTTTGATTAATATTGGTGCCATTATAAACAGTACGGTATTTACAATTCCTCTACATAATTACTGCAATCATTGCTATTCTACAGTACTATCATCATGTCTGGTCATCATTTTGACAGTTGGTGAACAGATATGATGGTGTGTGATTTTCGTTTATCTCTTTCATGTTATTTCTCTATATTACATGACATTATTATTACCATTATAACACACGCCATGATATTACGTAGGCCCATTATATATTATGTGCAATATTATTGCCAAGGTTATATTAAAACTGTGGCGTCAGACAAGTTAAAAAGATTCAAACCCTACTAGCTCTTGGATTTACCATAATGTCTTCGTGGTTAATAGGTTATGACGTTCTCCGTGTATACCAAGGTTCCAGTTTTGAGTTCTGGTGGAGGCTGATTGGTTTTGCTTTGTCAGACTTCCTCTTGTTACTTCAATAATGATTTATTCATTGCAATATTCAGTTTTCTGTTTCCTTTCTATATAGTCATATATATATATAGGCCCTATGTGTGTGTGTGACATGGGGTGAGTGA
>NW_022699258.1:266032-268219 GCF_011630105.1 Anneissia japonica | reverse complement strand
GGAGAAAGAGAGAGGGGAGGAGCAGCATAGCACAGAAGTTTAGTGTTGCCAATGTGAAAGCGATGAAACACAGAGATCCTTTGGGTCACTGATTCCATCTACTGTAACAGCTTCCCTTCTCTTTTCATCCTATGGAAGAATGCCTCATGTGCATCAAGACTCCTGTGAACGTAAATGAACTCTGTCTGGAAAGAAGATTGTTATTTTTCTCTGTGAACAGACCATAATAATATATATATGTAATAGGGAGGTTTCTCAAGCTTACGATAATGACAACTAGTACGGTTTAGGCCTACATCATCATTTTTAGCCAATCCATCCTGATCCATCTCATAACGTATGCTATCCATGACTTTAAATGAATCAACGATCATATCAGCTCGTATACGTATTGTACTATTGTCAAGAATGTTTCAGGTACGAATGACGATAATGAAGATGATTTATTCGTATTCGTTATCGTTTTCTTAAGGTTGCAACATCTCAATAATATCACTGCAGTGCCGTGTAAATTACACACACAGCGGCGGTCGTTAAAAAACCTGTATGAGAAAACGGAGTAGACCTTGTATATATTTGTTAAAGTGTTGTTTTCAATTTAAATGGAAAATCTTTAAAAATTGTAGTCTTAGCTAGAATCAATATACTGAAGACATTATTAAACACGTAGGTTTCATCGTGTATAATTTTCAATGTCATGTCCCCCCTAAATAAACAGGCTGATGTATCGATGTCATGGACGATTGGAGGCGCACGATCGGTTGGTGGGCAATTCGGTTCAGCGATTACTGCCGCAGGGGACATCAATAATGACGGATTCCAAGGTAAGCATTACTCAGAATCATCATGAAATGCCTTTCTAAATCAATTTAAAATGAAATTTGAAATAAATTTTACATTTAATGAATTGTCGCTAAACAAAACGTGACGATTGTCGATTATTTCATGTATTTCGTCATTAAAGCGGAATTGAGCATAGCCTAATATGAGACTCAAGTCATGACAATATTCCCACATAAAACGGAATATTTATAGAGGTGTAGGCCGGCCTGTATCATAATGATTGAAGAGTATAATTATACATTTGCTTGGTGGTTGTAATACAAGTCTCATATTTTGTCGATTTTGATAGCAAGTTATAAACAATCACTGTTTCGAAATTTAATGCACATCAAGTAATTTTTTTTGTAAGGAATAATTGCAGACGAATCAATGAAACAATATTGTTAAAGCCAGGATCCAGAGGAAATAAAATGTTTGATATGTTGTAAAACTGACGACACAAAATGGGTGTTTGACAAAAAACTAGGGAACTGTTAATAAGTTACAGATTTTAATTTTTTTTCTTTAAAATGAGGGGAAATGGTGGTTACGCCCAGTTTTACAATGTATCCGTGTCTTCCCCCCGGAGTCTGGCTTTAAAATTGCGAGATGTAAACATAAAGGAAACAAGGGAATTTGTGGAACTTTAATTTTATTATTATAGAATGGTTGTTATTAATATATTATTATAATTTAATTCGTACAGACGTTGCCATTGGTGCTCCATATGAAAGTATATCCGGTGCTGTTTACATTTACCACGGCTCTTCAAAGGGAATACGTACGCAATATGTACAGGTGAGATTTACAAACATAAGTAGGCTATACAATAATGTTTGTGAATGATTAAAAATGTGTAAATTTGCAGAATACAATTTAATATTTGATTGCATATATTTTATAAACTATAGCTTTATAATGAACATTAGAAAGATTAATTATTTTCTAAATTTGACCAAAGACAGTTTCATTCAACAAACTATAATTTCAATTATTTCTTTTCAAGCGGATATCAGGACATTCAATTAATGTGAACCTTAAAGGGTTTGGGAGCTCGCTCTCCGGTGGAATGGACGTGGATGACAATGGGTACCCGGATTTAGCTGTTGGGGCTTTCCATAGCGATTCAATCGTACTAATCAGGTACATTACATCGTAGCAAATTGCTTTATCAAAAATATGATGTAGTTCTATCGTTGAAAACAATACTCCTTTCTTATCTTTCTGCCTTTGGAAGAATGGCTCATATACGGTGATGACCTTTATTAAGAAATGAAGATTATACAATTTGTTCCTATATTTGTTAGTATTTGTTTATTATGTTCACAAAATTGATTTAACGTAAGTAGCATATATATACTGTCT
>NW_022699258.1:246371-265942 GCF_011630105.1 Anneissia japonica | reverse complement strand
TTATCCAGAATATATATATATATATTCATATATATATATATTCTCATCTCACCTAGTCTATTGTTTCTAATCATGCTTGCAACAACATACGACATTTATTTCACATTGACTTATTGCTTTCATTCCAAGATCGTCGGCGATTATTGATATTCACATAACTATTCAATTGAATTCTTCCCGCATCGAGATGGAGAAACGATGTAACATACACGGGAATGAAGTTCCTTGCTCGACAGTAACTACGTGTCTCAAGTTCGATGGGCATTTCGTACCAAACATCGTAGGTAGGTGGTACGGGAGTCTAGAATGCACATGCGTGAAACCTGAACTTCAAACGTAGTGTAAAACTATAGTTAAATACACTTATACAATATTATCCATCAATTTCATGACATTGCGGTTTGAACTTCATAAGTGCAATCGTGATGGTTTGGTTCGAAGACTATCGAATAATATGATTTGATGCCCTGATCACGCAATCATAGCCTGCTATATTTAATTTATGATCCAACAAAATACATGAATATATCACTATGTATGTCTGATTGATGTCATCGAAGCTTCGAGCCCAAACCCCATTTCTCTATAATATTTCCATTGTTGCTAAGTCTGTTCAGATGAATATCATTATTATTATTGCCAGCCCTTACCCTGCGATATAACTGGTTGAATACTAACCCATAACTATCCTAAAGATAACCAGCAAAGTAGTTATATTAGGTATATTAGTACCATTGTTACTCTCGTGTTCAGGAGATTCATATTAACGTCCACAATGCCGTTGAAAGTTCATAAGACAATAATATTAATATATAATGTTAAGTAACAATAATAATAACTTCATTTGGTTTTGTAAATATATTATATTTATTATTTCTATAAACTTGAAAATAATCTTTAAATATAACTGATACAATAATATCTAATAGGCCTAAATATAATATTAACCTTTAGATTTTTGTTTTTAAAACCCTATTTTCTTTTTCAGTTCTAAACTACACGCTAACAGCTTATACACCATCGCCGAAGTCAGACGAAGCAAAGAAAGAAGTAAACTTTTTCCTCACCACTAGTCATATGACCAGCTTTGTTTCAGGAGCCCTGACTCTAGTTCATAGCGAGCAGCAATGTTTTGACGCTAGTGTTTTGTTGACGGTAATGTAACCAAATGTACACATATCTATAACATGATTTTGATATGGAGACATAAGCCTATAAACTAGTCAAATCGCCTTTACGTACGATAACTAATAAATTGAGATAAATTCATCCATAATTAATAACGTGTTTTCTTTAAGCAATATAAATACACATTGTAATCAATATGGTCTAACGACTTAATCTATGTGATTTTTTGACGCCAAGCCTTTTTTAAAATTTTATTAGAAGAGTTTAACGGATTACACAGTTCCTTCGACGTTCAATCTTGCGTATAACATGATAGATGATACATTCACGAATGGCGAGAGCGTCTCGTCAAAGAGGAGACTCCGTCCGATTCTCAACCCATACACGGGTAATCAATTTTCAACAGAGGTTAGTAAAGCTTTTTTTTGTTCTGCAATTATTTTGTTAAAGATTAACTATTTTCTCTGTGTTTTATTACATTGTTACTACTAATGAAAAAGATGATGACGATGTAAGATGACAAATCAATTCGACGACGATGGTGATGACGGTGACAGTGACGGTGAAGATGAAAATTATAATCGATAATGATAGGCCTATGATAATTATAATAATACTAATGATGAAGATGATGATGGTGGTGGTGATGCTGAATGTAATTGTGATGGTGATGATGTTTGTAATGGTGATGATGAAAATTATAATAATAAAGGCATTGATTGACCATAGCAGTGAAGAACATTGAGAGAAGAGAAAATTGTGCTATAATGAACGTTCATGTAATAACAAATTACAATTGCTGAAGTTCTAAAAGTACTTTTGATTTCAAATGATGTAAATCAAATAGTGTGCTCTCGTCTGTTCTTTCATAGGTGCTCCTTTTACGTAACTGCAAATTCAACCATGATTGTAGAAGCAACCTTAGTGTGAATGCGGCTTATCAGATGAGGCGGTAAATACGGAATAAGGTTTTTTTTTTCTAATTTATTTTATCATCAAATGCGTTATTCAGTCAAAAGATAGAGCTGTTTTTATTTTTATTATTATTTTATCATGTATTCACAGAGGGCTTCCCTATCTTGAGTTTGGCGTGGAGACTACGTTCACTATCGACATTTCCGTCCGGAATCTTGGTGACATTATTTACAGCGTTGGAGTAATCCTACAATTTCCCAGACATATAGAGTACTTGAGTTTCAATCCTCTATCGGTTAGTAAAACTAAAGAAATCATATTGTTCTTAGTAACAAAGACACAGATTAAATAATATAGTACAGTATATTAAATTATGCATTTATTCAACCTTTGTTCAGCTATAAACTTATACAATAACAGTTCAATAAAACTAGAGCTTATGAATATACAAGATATACATTGTATAATAACCAAATGTGCCAGAACTGATAATCAAGGGCTAAATGTTTTAGGACAACATATAACCTATAAAATACAACATTTTTAGTTATTATTGGTATCAGTATATTACTTATATTATTTTCATTATCATTCAGGTTTCTGTAATTCAATTTTGATATTGAAGTTTTAATAATATAGATAGATGTTATAATTATATATTCAGGCCTGAATAACCAATTTCTAGCATATAGTTATAGAGCATCTGTTCGGTTATAAATAAAACAAAATCACTAAAATATACATGTCTGTTTGTGGTTTCTGGATTTCCTTGTGGCTCATTCTATTGTCTGATTTGGTCTACTGTGTCTTTCAGCATGAAGCAATAAACTGTGAGTTGCAAGCTGAAGACCTCACAATCGATACATCTATTCTTGAATGTTCCATAGAGAAGGTGTTCCTACGGCAAGATGAGGTAAGACCGACAACCATTTTCTTGGGAGACACATCCATTTTGGGAGGCCCGGGGGGGGGGAATAATGAATTATCGATACTCGATTGATTATTTGTATTTGTTGCTCTTAATCCTAAATTAGTTAACAATTCGCATTATCAATATTGGTTATAGAATTGAACCGGCAAGATACAAGTATCGTTATATATTTGTTATTAGGCGTTTATAACAGATACATTTAATCATGAACAGATGATCCCGAAGAACCAAATAAGGAAAGTTTGATTGTGCACGATCCAGTGATATGAAGGGCTCCCACATAAAGTTTGCGCCCCCCACCCCCCATCCTCCCGGCAATGGCCTCCATTGAAAATGTCCGAAGCAAAAACAATCACGCTCAAGTAGTTCAAACATCATCGATCCACCCACTGCACACATCAGCCACCCCCATGTCGAGACTCCATTATGCCACTGGCACGATCCACTTCAAGTAGGCTACCTTATAATAGCAGAATGATAAAACACAAACCGTACAAAAACCCACAGTAGGTCTAGTATGCCTAATGTGAGTAACGATGCGGGGATCTATGTGTGGGGGATGCTTTAATCTCTCTGTCGCCGTAGGCTCATAGTGAACGATACAGTAAATTGGTGATGATACGTTTTATTTTCAGTATCGTTTCAAGTTAGATTTCAACATTGAAAACGAACAAAATCAACAATCAGCCTTAGCAGATGATAGCCTCATCTTCCAGCTTCTTACTAAAGTTGAGAATCATACGTCATCATCAGGCGTTTCTCAACTCCAAATACCATTGATAGTTGCTGCTGACATCGGAATAACAGGGTAAGAAAAATGCGTTTACATTTAAAATAATATAGCCTATCATAACGGCTAAGATGTTACTTAATTTTGTTGAAGACAGAAAACAATATACTCATATTAAATAATTAATAATAATAACGATAATTATAATACAAATAGTAATGTGATATTATTTTAAGTGTTTATTGTATATCCTCTGTGCGCTTAATTTATTAATGAGTTATATAGACAAATAAGGATGTAAAAATAAATAATCAATAATAAATAAAAATTGCCTTTTTATAAAAAGAACTTATGCATATGCATTGCTCAATTACAGTTGCAACCTTCTTTGTGTGTGTTTTTTTTTTAGTAATAAACATTAAAAGCATTATCTTTTTTCTTGAAGAATATCGATTCCAGAACAGATTTTCCCCGACAGCATTCACCCGATTGCAAACTTCAACACAACAATTATAGACACAACACACGGTGGTATCGGTTATTTCGAACACACATTCAAACTAATATTTGCCGTGAGTAGCCATATTGATTAACAGTTAATACTTGTTCACCACATATTTATGTTCACCACATATTTATAGTGGTTCTATGAGCGTGAAATTTAATTTAGGATCCCCATTTATTCTTCTATTAATTAAAAACCGTCAAAATCCTACCTATATGCAGGGTACCCTGATACATTTGGGTTAATGAGAGAATATTATACCCAATGTATATACAGATGGCCTAGGCATATAATGCTAATAGACCTTTCGGAAGTGTCAATCAAAATTAACAACCAACCAATCAGAACAGGGCCTGAAACATGCGCATGCCCTCAATTTGTTTATGTATGTTTACATTATTATTTTATGGGACCTTCAGCAACAATATATATAGGGGTGGTGCTTACCTGAATGGTCAAATGTTCTAATATGGTGGGTGGCTATACTAATTAGAAAAATGTGTAAATATAAAAATAACCAATAGGCATATCTTAATTCATATGAACTACGAAGACTACATTATAAAAATCATAAAATCATAATTTTAAGATCATATTATTACTATAATGGTATTTTAATGTTTCATATTGTTTTTTTTTTCTTTCTTTTATTTTCCAACTGGTACGATTTAAGATTCGTAATTTCGGCCCTAGTTACGTTGATTCTAAAGTAAATGTTGATATTCAAATACCACGTGCTGTACATGGAGGGGTCATCACGGTGGATGCTACAACTATTAAGGTACAATCTGAGTAAAATACTACGGTAAACTAACTACATAGGCGGTTGCATCTTGATTGTGTATTTTTCTATAAGTGTGTTAACAAACTACTATGAGCCTTCTTGACTTTCTCTGTTTGGACTCTGTCAAATGTAGGCGATGTCGTAAGGCTGTATCTTCGGCTTTTTCATATTCTTTTTTTTTTTAGAGTTAGAGTTTTAGAGTCTCTTGGTTTGATGAATAAGCTTCCTATCACATTCAATCCAATTTTTCTTTTTGATAGAATTATTATTTTGATTCGTTAGGATTATTTAAAGCTATTAGTTCAAGTTTTGTTTTCAAATTTTTGTTTAGGTTTTTAAAATTGTGTATTGTGTTAGGCTTTTGTTGAAATGTTTATTCCGTGTTATTTGTTTGTATTTCATCGTATATTGTCATTGTTACACGTATTGCATTCTCTTAAATGTGGGCTTCCCGCTGTTGCGTGTGAGTTGATTTACATTGTAATGATTATGATAAGTCGTATAATTATGTTTACTAGATATTAGGTGATGGAACGTGCCAGAAAAAGGAATCTCCTAAACACTCCGATGATACTGGAACTCACTCACATCTTGATAATACACTGGTAATAAGAGATTAAATCTAATCTAATTAATCTAATCTAATCTAATTGTTATAAGAAAAACAAATAGGCCTATCACAATAACCGTTTCCTTAATGGGAATACAATCAACTAAACATGATGTATCGCCTGCATAGGCCTATTTAATATTTGTAAATATTCATACACGTTTTCCTTAATAATAAACATGATCTATCCTTTTATCCCTATAGTTGCTATCTGAATTCCGCCTGTTTTTCTCTTGTTTTTAAGATTATTTTTATATTAGGATATATTATTATGAATTAGAATCAAATACAATGATTATATGTTTTAAAGAATGGTAAAAATATAAAACATACACCATTCCTTTCATGGACTGCATATTAATACCGATATAGGCCTATGTTTAAATATAGGCTCTATATATATTCCAATTAATTCCTTTCACTCTGTATTTTCTATATATTGAAAGGCAGACTGTAAAGATATTTTAATAGTATCATTTAACATTACAGAACTGCTCCAATACTAAATGCCAGATAGTCAGTTGTACTCTACCCGACCTGCCAGTTGATAAGAGTTCGATCATTGAAGTCTCCGTGGTCATCAGCCAGAATGGGGTAACGTTTACTAATTTATTGTTTGGTATTTAAAGCCTTCTTCTTTTTCTTCTATGTAAACATAGCACTAATGTTATATCAACTACCGTTTTTAATAATAACCCATTACTGTATTAGTAACCCCCTTCTTATAGTAACCCACCCTAGAAATTAAATCTATAACCCACTGCTCTAATGATAACCCATGTGATTACTATTAGAGCCACCAAAACTATAGACAAAATGACATTAAAATCAATATTTTTGTCGCTTTTTCTTTACTATGTGATTGCGCCGTTGACAATCCTTTCTTTAATTTACTAATTGATGTTTTTGAGTTTCTAAATAAAATAAATCAACAAAGTTTCTTTTCACTCGTACTGTAGTTCTTATTTCTATGAATTAATGACGCGAAAAGCCGCAGGGGTTAGTGGAGTTTACTATTTTCAAGTGCCTTCAATATGCTTGTATAATCGTAACCCACTACTCAGTAACTCAGTAATAGTAACTCGTACTTTAATAGTAACACACCCTAAAGAGCAAACAAATAATAGTAACCAGGGTTAATTTTAGAAACTTTACTATTACATTATATAAAATACCTACATTTTAATGACAACACAACGTAGTAGGCCTATAATGCACGCGTGTTGTATAGAAACGTAAAACCAAAATTCACAAAATGGTCGGTTAACATGAAGCTAAAAATATTATAGTGTCATGGTTACGTATAATATGATTGTCAATATTTACAACAAAATATCTAAAAAAAATAAAATTTATTTACATATTTATTAATGTTTCTATTTAGTATTTCTGGTGATTTTTAAATTCTTACGTTGTAAATAATGTTCCTATTTTTGATGTTTCAGATGTTGAAAAAGCTAGTGTCACTCGTTTCTATTGCGAATGTTTCCAGGGATGAAGAGCATGCCACGAAGCCAATTATATCAACAAAACATGGACTATTAAAGGTAACGTAAATTTACAATTATCATTTGTAAAATATGTTGAATTAATAATATCAGTGGTGAAAAAATTACTCGCAAATGCGATTCTTTTACTGTACCATGTAATTGGCCCTGATGTAGCTCTCTATGCACGCTTCGTGTAGAAAGCCGAGAGTGCAGTGCACCCTCAAATTCGAGAACCCTTCTAATTCGGGACTACTTTTCCAAAGACCAAAATAACAATGTTCAACCTTTTAACACAAAGCTAGCCCTCTAATTGGAGACCAACCCCGAGACCACGCCAAATTTTCAGGTCCCAAAGGTGGTCTCGTATTGGAGGGAAAACTGTATTTTTAATTAATAATTTTGCGCTGCTGTTATAGGTTGTCACCACACTAGTACCGAGTGATACCGGCAAAGTCAAACGTACAAGTATAAGCGGTGTTAGTGTTGTTGTCAGTGTTTTTGTCGGCCTAGCATTTTTACTTGCCATTATACTGGTTTTGTGGAAGGTAATTACAGTAAATAATATATTTACATTTTGTTTTCTTACACATTCAAAATATGGTGTACCATCAGAGAGAAATGTTTAACTGGAATTAATTTATGATAAGTAACATAAGCCATTAACACCATTGCCTAAGTACATCACTGGTTCGGAACTGTCTTTGAACACTGGTGGTTTAGGCCTATGTTAAATTATTTCCTGTTCATTAAATTTTCAGTGTGGGCTTTGGAAGCGACCAACACACTACGTGATCAACAACCAACTTGGAGAAGTCGAACCTGTCGAGCTATAGTATACGGTGTCGAACCATGAATACAACACCTTCACATAGATAAATTAGGATAAGATCTAGGTTGTAAAAACCATGAAATTTAGTATTGCCAGAGCCGTCGGTATCGCACAGACTTTGGCCGGATCATTTTTCATATTTTTATTAATTTAAAAAATATATGTACCTGTTAGCTATAAATTTTATAAATTAATTAATAATTTTTTCACCACAATATCATTCTAATGTTATTTTTAAATAAACGTTCACCATGTGGGTGTTGTAGTGCACTGTAATCTAGGCATTTTACGCCCGTGTTATAAATTAATCGAACACTTTTTTGACAATCCTTAATTGTAGTAGTTATGATTATTTTTGAAAATGTTTAGCGGTATAATAATAAATTAACAATTGACTATACAGTATAAAATTTGAAGTTGAATCAAGTCGGCCAAACTGTCATCACCACACAAAGGTGTACAGTACTAGTCAAGTTAAACCGGCCCTGATTTCTTGCAATCAAAATTTAAACCCCTGAATTAAAGTACATTAAGTTATTTTGAAGTAAATATGTGCTATTTCCGGGCCCCTAGAGGAGCACTTTTTTCAAAAATTTCCAAATGATGTTTCGAACTCCTCAGATTAGAGAGTACATTTCCGAATATCTACAAAATAAGTCACCCCGCCCATCCCCCTCACCGTCTCTCTTAATTCATTTATAGCGCGATGTTGCTTTTATAATGGTCGGAGCACTTGCAAAATAGATCGTGAAATGGGAGCTGCCTGGGAGGATGAGTAGCTCGATTGTCATCCGTTCAGGCACCTTTTGAACTTTTGGTCTTGTGGGACCTTGGCAACGTTATTCATTTCGTTGCTTGAAAACCGATTAGAAATGTTGCTTTTAGCATGTTTCCATAGAATTGATAATTTTGAGAGCACTATAACAATAGGCCTAATAATAATTAAGTTCTGTTACACCATGTTTATAGCAGATCATGAAAATATAAAATCAATTTCTTTTATGATTTAAAATAATTTCCACAAAATTTTGGAATAGTTCCATCTAGTTTGACTATAATATTGTAAATTGAAATTCATTTTTACTAAACCAGAAAGAAACGTCGCAAGTACGTATATCTTTTTGTGGTTTAGTAAAAACGAATTTCAGTTTACAATTTCCACATATATGTTTTTGCATCACACAACAGCCACACAAATCCATGCAACACAAAGTCAACTGTCTGATAAATTATATTATGTTGAAATGGATATGTGGGCACACACACACAGGGGCGATGCATCATTTTCAGTTGCGCATGCTTATAGGCTATTATACAAGACTGACCCCTAAAAGCTAATTTTTTTAAAATAAATTCGCATTCAAACAATTCATACTTGTATGGATGCAAATAATGTATATACATCCAAATAATGCATGAATATACAAATGAATCTACATTGAACATGACAACAATAGTGCGTTATTATGAAATAATTGTTATACACATTTTCAGTCCACCGTATAAACAGGCACATTAAACAATTCATATTTGGGAGGTTATAACATCAATGACAAGAACACCATATGCAAGGAAATTGCATTCTTAAAATATTTATTCTAAATTGTCGTAGTTTGACATTATGTCGTTCAATCTTTAGTTACATCAAATACGTTTTTGTGCATTTTGAGAGAAATATGGAGAGGTATGTGAAAATGAATATGTATCTAGTCGAAGTTGTATTAGTCATATATGGCCTATACAAATCTAAAGACACAATTATTTGTTGTTCATGTGTAGTTATTTTTTCATACTCAATAATCACTTGGATTTGGACCCCTCATCCTTTGCAACGGGGCTGGCGCTGAACCAATAATTTCTATATGTTTTATTTGTTTGTAGCCTTCACTACAGTCCTTGGTAGCAATTTTCTTTCAGATGCCTGTTTGGTTGTGCACCTGCTTGATAATATACAAATTACGGTGAAAGCAAGCTTGCATGTGAAATACTGTATATCGTAGACACGTCGTCACCAAAAATATCTTTGAAAATATTGAATTTCTGAATAGAGTTTCTTCTAAGGTTAGAAATATACATGTATTGTAGGTAAGTAAAGTGTGGGAATGCCGTACTGTAGTTTTACAAGCCAGTACACCTACATGGTGTTAGTTATTGCGGCGTCCTCTGTTTTGTTGTCGTTCAGGCCTACATTTTTCAGACCACAGTCTGTGCTCTAAAATCTGTTTGTAGAGAGTCCTCTTCGTTTGTTTTGTGGACTATTTACAACATAGTAAATCTTAGAATTGAGCCATACAACATTGACATTAAACCAGAATATATGAGTGACAATGTAGAAAACAGTACATTATAAGAGATATTTGTTGTGTTATGACATACCGTATAGTTTCGGTGGTAGGCACAATGCTTTGCAACCCACACTCAACAATATAAATCTAAGTACTCTTCACCAGCTTTAATAAATTGTATATATAAATTGACAGAATTGTGAATTGGTTGAATTATGCTCATTGCTCTATCGATTTGTATTTTACTGATAAATATATATAGGGCCTATACAAATAAGTAAAATAAAAAAATATATAAATTGTATAACTTACATGACTCGAATTATAGTTTTATTTTACTGATAAATATATATAGGGCCTATACAAATAAATAAAATAAAAAAATATATAAATTGTATAACTTACATGACTCGAATTATAGTTTTCTTTATGATTTTTAGGGTAATAATAATATTGATGATTACCAGTAATTCTGGTCATTTGATGATGTCACTACATCATCAATCAAATGATGTTTCAAACTCCTGTAGAATAGAGAGTACATTTCCGAATTTCTACAAAACAAATCACCCCACCCTTCCCCCTCACCGTCTCTGTTAATTCATTTATAGCAACATAGTAAATCTTAGAATTTAGCCATAAAACTGTGACATTAAACCACATTAAACCGGAATATATGAGTGAAAATGAAAAAAACAGTACATTATAAGAGTTAGGCCTATTTGTTGTGTTATGACATACCATATAGTTTTGGTGGTAGGCACAATGCTTTACAACCCACACTCAACAATGTAAATCTAAGTACTCTTTACTTATTTTAATTAATTTAATAAAGCATAATATTATTTATATAGTGACATAAAAACGATCCATGTCATAAACTGCGCTTTAATATAAATAGGCCTAAAACAATCGCATAAATATACCAATTCATGAAAATAGAATGCAGCATAAAATGATCTTAATTCCATCAATGTTCACAAAATGCTTGTATTGTTCTATCTAAATCATTTCAATTAATTTAATAAAAAGTAATTTAAAAGTGATCCGTGGGTCGTAAAATACGCTTCACTTTAAATACATTAAGACTAATAAAAACTGCATGTACACATTCATGAAATAATGCATCACAAAGTGATCTGAATGCCGTTAATGTTCACAAAATTTTTGCATATTTATACATTATATTTTCTGTCCTAATCATTCGCTGTCTCTTATACACATCTAGATGTGTATAAGAGACAGATATCATTCTAATGTTATTTTTAAATAAACGTTCACCATGAATTCTCAAAGACCCTACTATTTGGTTTCGTTAACGGTAGAGGTACGGCAATGGCCGCGTCGACTGTAAATGACCGTGTAAATTATAGTATAAACCAAGGTTCTCCTTAGGCCTATGTCTACCAATCTCATCCACGACGTAAAGCGCTTGTAATTATTCGTTTGTATTCGCAATTGTCAATAATTCCATTTATTCATATAACATTTACCTTTATGGTAAATTTAGTATTTTCAATGCCCAATAATATTATTGCCTCGTTTTCATTGTGCGGTATAGGCCTACATTATTTCTTTTACGTTTATATCTAACAGTGTTTTATTTACATTGTACTTTAAACATTTACCGTAGGCTATGTGTATGTCCAATATGTAGGAATTTATTTTTACTCGACCTCGATTTATTTACGAATCTTAGAGTCTTAGAATGCCATTTCCGGCCATCTTGGGGTACCATAATTATAAATTTTCTTACCTCAGCCCCCCACTATGGTGGGGCTAAGGTGGTACGAATTCTCCATTTGTGGAAATCCCTCCGCAGCTCTCCCATCCTCATATATATATATACATAATACATAACACTCATGCACATACATAGGCTACACATATACATTTATATAATGTAACGGTACATCATACTCGAATGTGTAAGGTAAAGTCATACATATATGGTACTGTACCTACATAAAATAAGAAATACAGTAAAGTAAAAGAAAATTAAAATAAAAAGAGACATAAAACACAACAACACAACACATAAGTCAACTTAATCTTTAAGAAGATCACACCTTTTTATCCATGCTCTTTTAGCTAAGGATTTGCAACATTTGTCGATCAAGGTTTTAATTTTTTGATGAAATACGTTATTGTCATTGCCGAGAATAAAGAGTAATTTGTTTTCAATATCTAATTGTTGGAATTGTTGGAAAACGTGTAGGAAATCGTTAATAAGTTGCTGTTTAAACTTCTCGATTTCCTCATCTAATATAATTTGTAAGTAATCAATTAATTAATTAATTTAATTTAGAGCAGGGCAACTTAGTAAAAAGTGAGTAATATTTTCTTCTTCGTTTATATTACAGCACTTACAGAGCCCAATAGCATTAGGGTCATTAGACCATTTTGCTACTTTACCATCAAGAGGAAGGGTATTCGATCTTAATTTGAATTTCAATGATGCACCCTCAAAGTCATTTTAAGGAGATATACCTCCAATGTAGGAGCATTCTTTATAGTCATATAGTTTTTAATAGACGATTTGCTTTTCCCTTCTTCAAGCCATTGAGATAATGTGAGATCTCTTAAAGCATTCTTTGTGTTGGAAGCCCATTGCATGTTAATATTATCATTGCCATTACGAATGTCAGAGAATATATTATAACAATCTTATAGGATATTTTCAATGAAAAATGGAATCTTAAAAGCAACATCATGAAGGTTCTCCGACATATTCACAATAGTTTTTAAAAATATTTTTGGCCAACGATTTTCTTCCATCTTTAAAATTCTGTCGATATAATTAATTCTATGTAAATTTTGAATATGAGAGATTTTTGACCATCCAAGATCACCATACAAAGTAACATTAGGAGTATTACGGGGCCCTTAATATTCATTTTGCCATTTGCAATTGCAATCTCTCAATTCTTTCACAGTCACTTTTACTCCCTACCCAAATCGGGCTAGCATAGTTTATTGATGGAAGAGCAAGCGTTCGCCAAACAATGTCCCCATAATACACTCTGTTAAAACTATTTAGATTACCAATGATTGCCTTTATATAACCAATAAGGTTGTTACATTTTTGAATTACATGTTCAATATGTGTGTGATCCTTTAAACATCTTGATAACACCAAGATATTTATAGGTTTCACATTCATTTATGAATAGGTTTCCTAGCTTCTCTTTCCCACAACAAGTACATTAGATTTAGTATGGTTAAATTCCAAATTCCAATCTGCAGCGAATTTAGCTGCTAAGTCTAAAAACTTACGGTACGATTTTCTGTTTTTAGCTTTTACAAACGTATGGCTACTAGAGATAATGTACTCGTTTCCACTATTTGTACCAATGTACTCTGCGATTCGAGGATACATAATAGGTTCTTTCTGTATTGTTCACAGACAGCGTTTAATCTCCGTTTCCACTTTTTTTTAAAGCTACGTCATATACTTGTACTAGTATTTATTTTTGTATTTTATATGGACAATGTCTGAAATAAAAGTGAATGAATGATTATTATAATTTAATTTATAGTAAATATTTTATTTTTCTTTGTAATATAACAAATATCATCACTTAATTTACTTCGTTAGGCTTCCATTAGGAAGTTGAATGTTATTGATTACTTACAAGATAAACAAAAAGGTACAGTAAATGTTTACATTCATTTCATATTTTTTTCGGAAATGTATTTATATAAATTAGCTTTAAAATTTACAATTAAAAAAGAACAACAAATTAAGATGAAAAAATACATGGTTGCTAATAAAAATACAGATGTCTTAATTTTCTTTTTAAACTTTGACGAAAAACATGTAGAAGATTTTACATATCATCGTACTGGTACGGATGCAGGATTTGGCGGCAGGGGGGTGCGTTTAAAAGGTGTTGAAAATTTCGTGAAAATAGTACCTGTAGATGGCCGGAAATGACACTTGTAAGATGTGTATAAGAGACAGGTTTGTACATTTCGTAACCATTCCATCGACTTTATGTGTACAGTGGCGGATTCGGGGGGGGGGGAGCCGGCCCGGGCCCTCCCCCTAATTTTTTTCAGAATTTAAAAATATTGAGAAAAGTTTGATTCTGAGAGTGCCATTTACAGCCATCATTTCCGGCCATTCCGGTCATCATAATCATAAATTTTCTTACCTCAGCGATAACCATGGTGGGGTTGAGGTATCAGAGCCTAAATTTATTGTGAAACAATGTAGGGTCATTGCACGTTGTTAAAATTGGAAGCGTGTAAAACTATTAGGTAACACTCTAACAAACTCAAAGAGTGCACAATTTCTATACTGTCTCTTATACACATCTAGATGTGTATAAGAGACAGCTGCGTAGCTGTCTCCAACACAATCGGGAACGCTCCCTGATTCACTGACCAATCAACGTTGCCAAAACTTTGACGTAAAACTTGGGTAATGGGATAAAAAGCGGTTAATGAGATATAGACCTAGATTTGTGAATATTTAAAAACTTGGGAAAATATGAAAAAGGGGTAGATCGTTGGAATTATCAAATTTCATTGTCATTTGTCTCAAACTTTGCCCGAGCAAAAAAAAAAAAAAAAAAGAAAATAGAATATCCATTCTTTCGTACAGTACAGAACCTGTCTCTTATACACATCTAGATGTGTATAAGGCGGAATGCTACAATGATAATATTGAGAAACAAATAGATAAATAATAACTCGCTGAAATAGGAATATCAAGACGTTATAATCGTACAAGTTGTTGTATGGGGGTTGCCTTAAACATCTGGCGGGATGAAGGGGAAAAGCCGGTTGGACTCTGGGCCCAACCCTAACACGGTATATTATGCACTAGACCTATGGCATGCCGAGGAACTAATAGTCCATTGCACTTATTTTAATTTATGAATAAAAGTATCCACGTAGGCCTAGGCCCCTCACTCTAATTAAAACTATTGATAAGTTCAAAGGAATGCATTTGATGTTTGTTACAAAACTAAAACTGATGATTATGGGATAATGGAGAACCATTCAATACGAGCCATACTGTAAAATATTTTGATTAAGTGCACGGATAACATCAAAAGCTAGTTCAAATATTCATAGAAAATCGATAGGAAAGTTGCTGCGCGGAATCACCATAGTACACTTGGACCAATACCTGCGCAGAAAACAGCCTTTATTTTCCGAAGTGCGTGGGCGAATTTCCAGGTTCAATTTATTCCCCCACGCAGGCCTTATTTTGCAATCGGGAATATAAACAAAGAAAAAATTCCTTGGTATGGGCTGGCCATACCGACCGTAATATATTTAATTGCGCGGTGGATACGTCTAAAACGTAAGGAAATAAAGTACAAGCAATAGGCCTACTATTAATTATGTTACTATGTTTGTATAATATTGTTATAAAATACATTTATATAATTCTTGTTCTTAAAATAATTACATTAATGATTAACACTGAAATTTGAAAAAAAAAATGAAATGGAATGATAATAATAATAGTAATAAAATAATGTTTTTATTGGCTATAGACAATCATTATTCTATAATTACAACTTATATTCAATGTTTGTAATCCAAATAAATGAACAGTTAAATATTAATGTTGCATTACTTCTGATTTTGTTTTTTTTAAATAAATAAATGTATGTATTTTATTTCAGTAAAAATTCTGTAAAAGTATAACCAATGCAAAATGCACTTCTGAAGACCTCTGCAAACCAAGTGGACCAGTAGCTATAATGTTGCTTTCTCGTTTTGTGCTCGTTAATTTTGCTGAATGGTGAGTCAAAACTTTTTCGTATTACGAATTTCATGTCCGTTGGGATAACGTTTAACCTGGTTCAGAATTTCAATACTACAACACAAAAACTGTTATATCCCCTAATTAAATTATTTTAAAATAATACAATTGGAGAGGTCAAAATAATAAAATTATTTCATTTATATCATTAATATGACAAAACAATGAACAAAACTGTATAAAGCTCGGTTTCCATACAATCGCTACATAAGCCTGCTCATGACTGACGCTGCGCGTCTTAAACTGTAAACTGCGGTGGTGGACCTATCCTATCATTCGACACTATTTCTACCCCTCTTGTTATACTCCTACACTTTTGGAGTCCTTAAGAGGTCGCTTTACTCACCAAAACCAGTCGCTACAGCGTTTTCACTGCAATCCTTGCACTGCGTAGCTGTCTCCAACACAATCGGGAACGCTCCCTGATTCACTGACCAATCAACGTTGCCAAAACTTTGACGTAAAACTTGGGTAATGGGATAAAAAGCGGTTAATGAGATATAGACCTAGATTTGTGAATATTTAAAAACTTGGGAAAATATGAAAAAGGGGTAGATCGTTGGAATTATCAAATTTCATTGTCATTTGTCTCAAACTTTGCCCGAGCAAAAAAAAAAAAAAAAGAAAATAGAATATCCATTCTTTCGTACAGTACAGAACGTACAGCATACAGTGGGGAAATGTAAATTCGAAGCAACATCCTAATGTGAATTAATTGGTTTTAAATGTTTCTTTTTTTTTTATCATGAAATGACGTCGACATTACTCTTTCTTTTAATTACTTTCATAATTCTGCGTAATCTTTACAATAATAACACATGCAACAGTTGAATTAGAAAAGTACAAACATGTTTTTGTTCTTTTGATTGAACGTTTTAAACTTTTAATAATTTGTTTTATATAATTTAATAAAAATCAAACAATGTATAACAGATAAACAAATATTATACTTATTACGCTTATTTTGTCAAATCACGATACAAAATTAAACACTCAATTGTGCCAAAAAGCCTGGACATTAAAATACGTCTCAAAACATTACAAACACAGGAGCGGTTGGGTGCTTCGCCCAGTCCCTAACTAGCCCCCCTGAATCCCAGTGAATGACTTGGGGCCTTCGGCCCCTTCGTTATGCCAATGATGCTGCATTTAAAATATTCCCACCCAACACCCTCCCCCGAAAGGGAACCACCCTACGCTCCTGTACAGGAGGGTATTGACGAAATTATCACTCGTCCGAGAATGGAATGAAATTGAATTATAACAAATCTGCCGAGATGATTATAAGCTTTAAAAAGTCACCAACCCAGTTCCAGCAAGTTTTAGCACTTAATTCTGAAATTGAGCGTGAAACTATTAGGAATCCATATTGATAGATCATTAAACTGCAGACCAAATGTTAACTACTTGATCAAAAAATGTAATCCCAGAATATACTTCCTAAAGCAACTTCGGAGATCAGGCCTAAATACTTCAAATCTAATTTCTATATTGCCATGATCAGACTAGTGTCGGAATATTGCTGTACTATTTGGGGGACTTGTTCGAGTAAGAAACGTAAGTTCAGACCTCAAATCAATCCATTCTTATTCCTTGGGAAACAGCCCTTAACCTGCACATTATCCAAACACTCGCTGATCGTTGCCTCTATTTTAGAAAATTAAAATCATCTTCCCATAGATTGTATGTCCTTTTACCGTCAGGCCCCCAAAAGAATTACAATCTTAGAAACAATCGTGAATTTTTTCTTCCTAAGAACTTCTTCCGGAACGTTTTAAACGTTTTATTACTATGAAGGGCATGGGCGGCGATCGGTAGGGGACAGGTGGGATATGATCCCCCACTTTTCAAAGTAGAGAGACATCACATCAATTTCCCCCACCCACTTTTCACCAATCTTTTATAGTTAAAACCCCACTTTTCAAAGCGAATGGAAAGAACAACAATTACGAATGACTGCCGTGAATTGTTTCTTCACTTGCGCTCTGTTCCAAGTGCGGTGCGTATTTTTACAGACCAAAACCGAGTAAAAACGCACTTGTTTGTACATTTCGTAACCATTCCATCGACTTTATGTGTACAGTGGCGGATTCGGGGGGGGGGGAGCCGGCCCGGGCCCTCCCCCTAATTTTTTTCAGAATTTAAAAATATTGAGAAAAGTTTGATTCTGAGAGTGCCATTTACAGCCATCATTTCCGGCCATTCCGGTCATCATAATCATAAATTTTCTTACCTCAGCGATAACCATGGTGGGGTTGAGGTATCAGAGCCTAAATTTATTGTGAAACAATGTAGGGTCATTGCACGTTGTTAAAATTGGAAGCGTGTAAAACTATTAGGTAACACTCTAACAAACTCAAAGAGTGCACAATTTCTATAAGCGATTTAATCATTTTGTATATGCTTGTTCAAATTCAAAATTCAAAAACTTTTTATTGTCCAAATTATATAAAACTTACAATTGAAAATTTGTTGTTTGATACACTATGTAAAATAGAAAAGTTAATAATAAAAAGTCAACACACGGAAAATACCAAAGGTTGAACACACAATAAAACAATATTGCAAATAAAGAATCATATTCAATATAACAAGATAAAATGTCATAAAAATTTAAAAAGCATTTAAAAATAAGACTTACATTTAAAACAGTCACTCTAATTTAGTGATGATAAATGATAAATTAAGTAAATCACCTTTATGTTTGTGAAATAAAAATGCTAACTAATGTTTTGTGTGCTTCCTATCTCCCTAGTCGGTAGTACTTCCACTCACAATAGTGTACTCGCAATACTACTTGTACAAAAGTGAAATTCAGAAGAGTAGAAAAATGAAAAAACTTGATTGATTTTAGAAGTACTGTTCATGACTAAAGAGACTAAATCAGAGTGACTGTATTAAGTTTATCTTATTTGTTTTTTATGGCTCGATTGCGTTAAAAACTAATCAGGAGATAATAAATCATTATTTTTAAGAATGCTTTTGCACAAAATATATATATATAAGTGGACATGATTATGATTACAAGGGATAAATTGAAAAAGAAAAACTTGTTATGATGAGTATTTCGGTGACAGATTAAAGGGAGCCCATCCGGCCCCTGTATTTTGAAAATGTAGCGTGGAAATAAATGTTAATTGCATTTCTTAAAATCAATTAGATACGACTTATAAAAGGCTATTGACGCCAGACCTTCCGGGGCTTCGCCCTTGACCCCCAGCGGGGTCCTGGACTTCTCCCTGCACCCTGCCAAGGCTTGGTTTTGGTCTCAAATTCATTTACTCAGTGAATGGGTTTTTACAACAATCACCGGATGCGTACCATTGGTCCGAAGGCCCGTTGGTCCGAATTTGTAACCTCTTTTCCAGGAATGCAGGTTATACGGCAGTAAAACAATTCCTTACAATTTATGGAGTAAATTAAGAAAGATCACTTTTTTAAAACAATGTTCCAAAATATTTTCCCTAACAACATGTAAGGCTAAGTGAAAAAAAAATACTAGTTTCTTGTTACCTCCCGCATCCATTTTCGCTGCCTCACCATTAAAAAAAATATATTTCCTTTACTTTGCGAAATGTA
>NW_022699258.1:229194-245980 GCF_011630105.1 Anneissia japonica | reverse complement strand
CATACCTTGCCCTTCATTTACCCCCTCCCCCGATGCTTTCGCCGCCACTTTTAATCTGTCTACTTTTATCGGCCATAAGTAAATAAAGCTGTTAAGATTGGAAGTTACTTTGAATTCCCCTATTGTTATTAAAATCTTTTCTGTCTCCTGCTTCAACATTAGGAAGTTATACTTTCTCCAATATAAAGGCTTTTTCTATGAATGGAATGACCTGTACGAAATACGAACTCCCGTAGACCAAACCCACTACCATTACGATTTTAATCGTGCGGGAAATATCCTTAAGATTAAAATAGGATGCTTGAAAATACAATTTCTATATAATTAATAAGCTACTCACATTCTGCTGCCTATTAGAGAATGTAATAAGTTTTTTTAAAATATATTTTTCATTACTAATCCTAAAGATAGCATTTGTTGATAGTGTAATTAAAGATAAAATATTGCTCATCATTTTCTGATAATCTGTTAAGATTTATATAAAATTTTACCTTTTAGACAATTTATACCAAAATCAACACTCTCCAACTGTTGTTATGGTATTGCAGCTGCAAATTGGCCTGCAGGGTCAAAGGCCAGGAACGTAGTTTGGGCAATTTCTGAGTGAATTACAGTGAATCGGAACTTGAATATGCATAGTTTGAGACCAAAACCAACTTTATACAGTCAGTAGTCGTGGGAATATGGAAAATGTGCAAATAGGGTCAAAGGTCAAATATGGCATTTCCGGTCATTTTTTAAGCAAATGTCACATTTAAGCAAATAGAAATATGCATGGTCTGAACAATTTAAAAAAGAAAGGAACTCGCTACGACCAGCGGTTCTCAGCACATGTGAACCTTATTTTTCATTCCTAATTTGCGTATTCAAGCTAATTTGCATATGAACGGAAAATGTGACTGAGACACGAAATTTTAGGAATTTAATCCCCTTGTCATGTGCGCTCAATTAGTACAAAACCCCCTTCATTTGCTATTTTCTTATACCGTCTAGCTTAATTTCAAAATACCCCTACCCTATAAAAAGGGGGCGTGGTCATTTAATAAAGGGCGTGGTCATTTTCGGGCTGTTCGTCCCGGATAGAGATTTTGGCACACATCCCATGTTATTCATAGGGTTTATATTAGTCTATAACAGTTGAGACATTCTCTCCTAAATGAAGTGCATACAAATCTTAGTCCGGTTCTAGACTATTAACCAGATCAAAAAAATTGTTCATCTTTTAAATGTTGAGGTCAATGGCTGCAAACACATTACGAACACTCTGGTCGATAAATTTAAGTGCAATTTTGACGATGTAGAAGATTTTACATATCATCGTACTGGTACGGATGCAGGATTTGGCGGCAGGGGGGTGCGTTTAAAAGGTGTTGAAAATTTCGTGAAAATAGTACCTGTAGATGGCCGGAAATGACACTTGTATATAGTACGGTTACACTCATCATCATCACATCATTATATACTCAACATGAAGCGCCAACAAATTCTCATGTTCTTTTAACAGCAATTTTCGGCAGCCACAGAGACCGAATTAATGTATGTGATGTACCATAGAAAATAAAACTTAAAATACATTACCTTTGCCTACTTCAAAGCATTGAGTTCACAACCACCTCAGCCCCACCATGGTTGGGGCTGAGGTGAGAACATTTGAGAAAATAGTACATTTAGGTGGGCGGAAAACACATTTTATATTGTAGATTTTCGGCAACCACAAAGATCTAATTATTATGAGTGATGTACCATAGAAAATAAAACTAAAGAAACATTTTCTTTGATGCATTTAATTTACTTGACCTACCTTAAAGCCGTGATGTCACATCCACCTCAGCCCCACCATGTTTGGGGCTGAGTGAGGTGCGAACATTTGAGGAAATAGTACCTCTAGATGGCCGTAAATGATGCTTTTAAATTGTAAAATTCATCACCATTACATCACAGTGGTGGATTCAAAATGGGCCTATCCGGCCCGGGCCCCCTAAATTTTAAAAAATAACAAAAAAAATTGAGAAAAAAAGAAAATTCTACTAACATTTTTAGTCTAAGGGTGCAATTTCCGGCCATCTAAAGGTGCCATAATCATTTTTTTTTACATCAGCCCCACCATGTTTGTAGTATAGACCATCTGCGGAAATCTTTGGGCCCTCTATTTCAAATTTCTGGATCCGCCACTGCATCATTATTATAGGCCTAGTCAAAATTAAGCGGCAACCAATTCTCATGATCAGTTATTTTCGGCAATAATAGAGATCTAATTAATTAATATACGGTACTATAGATAGAAAATAAAACTAAAAAACATTGTCTTTGATGTATTGACTTATCTTCAAAACCGAGAGTCCACACCCATTTCTGGTAGTACAATTTGGGGAAGTACCTCTAGATTGCCGGATATGACCTCTTATATAATAAAATTCATTATCATCGATCTAATTAATCATTGTGATTCACCATAAAAAGTAAAACTTAATTGTCTTCATGTGCCAAAAACCAGTCTTATCTTTGCACGCTTTTTCTCATGCTTCTCAAACTATAATAAAGGCACGCGCACTAGAGTTGTGTATTATAGGTAATTCAGATATCTGTGGGCAGAGATACCGGTATGTTGCCCTATTTCGTTGAAACCTGGGTCATTTATGCAGTGTATTTCAACATTTTCCAGGCATCTTCTTCATTACCCCAAAAATTTCAATACATAACAAAAATAAATATGGATAAACCCTCCCCCTGTCTACATCCACGACCAATGCAAAATTATTTGAAAATACGAATGAGATACCGAATTGAATGCCTTCTCAAAATCTATATTTAAAAGCAGGCCTGTGAGATTTTAATTTTCAGCAATATTTAATATATCGTAAATAAGCCGGATATTTTCTCAAATGAAGGGCCCTTTTATAAAGCCCCTCTGTTGAACAGTTAAATATTAATGTTGCATTTCTTCTGATTCTGTTTTTTATATAAACGGTATATATGTATTTTATTTCAGTAAAAATTCTGTAAAAGTCTAACCAATGCAAAAGGCACTCTTGAAGATCTCAGCAAACCAGTGGACCAGTGGCTATAATGCTGCTTTCTCGTTTTGTGTTCATTAATTTTGCTGAATGGTGAGTCAAAAATCTTATTCTTATTATGAATTTCATGTCATGTGGGATAACGTTTAACCTGGTTCAGCACTAAGAATAAAACTTTTAATTTCAATACTACAACACAATACTGTTATATTCCCTAATTAAATTATTTCATAATAAAACAATTGGAAAGGTCAAAATAATAAAATTATTTCATTTATCTCATTTATATGACAAAACTATATAAATCTCGGTTTCCATACAATCGCTACACCGTTTTCACTGCAATTCTTGAACTGCGTAGCTGTCCCCGACGTAATCAGGAACGTTCCCTGATTCACGGACCAATCAGCGTTGCCAAAGAAGTCGGCGATAGCGTGTAGCGGTTTTTTTATGGAAACCGAGCTTAAAGTAATTTTCTAATTAGTATTAAATTCCAAATTATCATTATAATTTTGTAAGAAAAAAATATTCTGATAAAATAATAAGATAGGAATAAAGATTAAATATATATATCTATTTATGATATAAAAATGAAAAAAAAATCAAAATATTTAGTAAATTGTATAATTTTAATAATATAAATATTTGTATAACGAGAGTTGTTAGTCAATCCCGTCAGTCTGCTATACACTGGTTAAGTCTAATTATGGGGCTTAGAGAGTGGAGTTGTTTTGGTCATGAGAACAAAATCCTGTTACTGTGACAGACATTAATCCCAGGACCCTGGGTTTGGAAGGCAAACATGTTAACTGCACTCTATACTCAACCATATCTAATATGATTAATAATTAATTGTTAATGCTAATGTTGCATAAAGTGAAATTTAATACAAATTTACATTAATTGAGAATGAATATAATGCTGTGCTAATATATAATTTAAAATGTTGCCCGTTCGTTGATTAAAAAAAAAGATTTAAATTACAACAGATGTTATATTATATGACATTTATATTGTAGCCTATTTCAATTTTACAGTTGTTAATTATAAAATGTCATCAAAATAACTTAATACATGTGATATTATATATCATTTATATTGTAACTGATTTCAATTTTTCAGTATTAACAAACCTACTACTGAATTTGTTAATTTTATTTTAATGTTTTTTCAACATTTACTTTTTGTAGTGGACGTATTAATTGCATTAATGTTTGTACATTCAACAGACTTATATAATTTATTCCTTATTTCAGTGAAAATTCTGAAGGTCTAAAAAAAAGTGGTCTCCTCCTGCTCAGCTCTATGGCAATAATGTTGCTTTCCGGAGAATACGATTCTGGTATTAAAACAAATATATTTATTCATTCATGTATTCGAATAATATTGGAAATAAATATTCATTGTATTCATTTAGTATTGAATAACATTGGAAATAAATGTTTATTGTATTCAAAAAAATAAATATTCATTGTATTTATTTAGTATTGAGTTGTCTTCTGAATTGAAGCGTCCAATATTGGGCAGGATAAAAAAAAAAAAACGCCCTCTAATAGAAAAAGGCCCAAAATATGACTAAGTTTTTTGGCCAATTTAGTCTGTGGAGTTCTGGTAAAAATAGTGAAGAAAAGCGCCCCCAAATAGCCTTTCTGCCCCTAAGTTCTTTAGGGTCTCGTAATTGTCAATGGTAAAAAAAGCCCCCTCTAAAATCCAAGTTTGTCAGAACTCCACATTTGTGGGACACGGATAAACTGGTTATTAGAGGGCGCATTTTACAATCCTTGTAATAGAAATTGACAATTAGAGGCCCTGAAAAACGTAGAAATAAAATGGCTATAGAGGGCGCTTTCCAGCACCACAGGAACCCATTATAAACAGAAATTTAGAGACCCTGGAAATTTTGTTTTTTTATTAGAGGGCACTCTTCAGCACCACTTTAATAGAAATTGAGAGAAAATTTAAAACTTAGTCCTTTTTCTATTAGAGGGCGCTTATTTCGTCTTACCTGCTTATCCAGTCTTCAGACACGACCAGCAAAGAAACACATCAACACATTACTTATATTTTTTATTATAAAAACCTTACAACCAAAATCATAATATATTTTGAATATATAAATGTACATAACTTATATGAAAAATTAATTATAGGAAATTGTTTCTTTTAGTTCAATATTTTACAATGATACAAGCTGTCTTGATATTCCGATAAAAATACAATCTAACTATCGGGCATAATAATATTTTACAATGATACAAGCTGTCTTGATGCTGCAATAACTTGTCATTCAAAATAATTTGTTCAATTCCTTCGATATTCTGATAAAAATACAATCGCTGTATGTTTTCTTTCACCGTGCTTAAGATGTCACAATATTCAGCAAGATGTTAAACTCACCAGTATAACTATTAGGCATAATCAATTAAATTAACTAAAAGTTAGATTGCTTTACACGGCCTAGGTCTATATTAGATACATTAATTATAGAAATTCTGGTTCCTCATCTTACTGTAATTCGATCATAACTTCTGTACAATATGATCAATAATATTTGAGAATGATGCAAGTTCTTTTGATCCAGTAACTTGTTTGTTGAAGATACAATAATTGTTTGTGTTCTTTCACCGGGATTACTCTTTCGAACTCTTCAAGATGTTCCAACTGAATTTCAGTGTATTTTTCTTGTCTTGCAACATTGGTCATGCTCTCCTGCTACATCTGACAAAAATAAAATTTAATAAAAAATGAGAGCTGATAAAGAGAAACAATTTGTAAAAATTGAATAAATGAAGAAACAAGATCAGACTAATAAATTATAATTTCATAAGGTGACTTCAGTATATTTCACTTGATACTTACAACGCCAATGATTCTTTGATGCATATATCTTACAGTAGAGATTTGTCTGTCCTCTGCAAACAAATAGTACAAAGACCAGGATGATACATAAGGAAAAATTACAAAACCAAAAGATGAAAATAAGAAAGCAAAATACAATAGCGGCAGAATAAATTAATTGGAGAGAGCGAAAACGAGGATACTACAAGAAGTGCAAGAGAGGGAAAATATTAGAGAGGCAGGAATGAAAAATGATAAGCCAAGTGTGGAAAAATACAGAACAAATATAAAAATATGAGAAGAGAAGAAAACAACAAAATAAAAACAGGAAAGGAGGAGAACGAGGAACAGCAGATAAGAGGAAGAGAATGAGGAACAGCAGATAAAATATATAAATTAAAAAAATATAATTTATAATTAAAATAAATATAATAATAATAATAATAATAATAATAAAATAATAAATACATAAAAGAATGTAATTTCAGATGGATAATATAGCTAGGTTAGAGGGTGTATCTATTCATAGTTAATATTTTATACCTCTTTGGTTTCATGTCTTCTTGGCCTAAGGTTGTTTCGTTACGATTTTTAAAAAATCCATGAAAATCAATTTGATTTTGTCCTTTCCCTACACGCAGAATGTATCAATAGATTCTCACGCCAATTCTGTCAGTCATTTGCAACACTTACATATTTCAAAATTCATACCATTAATTGTGTAACAACGGCTGCTACCAAGCTTTAGGTCTTGGAATGTATTTACTGCATTTGGTAAGGAAGCAGGCTGGTTGACCCCTGGATATTTTCCAACCGGTATTTTGTCCCCCACACCCTGGACATCGTGCGTTAAATAAAATTTAAAATTTTTATTATTCTTATTATTGTTAATTATTATATTATTATCCATACAGAATAAACAAGGTTATTACATTTGCTCTTTATTATTATTATTCTTATCATTAAATTATGATATAACGCTATTGAAGACAGATTATAATTATACAAACATAAAAACAATATGAATTACATAATACAGTAAGCCATTAAGCTATTAATATTACACATTTCAACACTGAGGCTGAAATTGCTTAACCAACAAGTCTTATCCTTATTTGCAGTACGTGTGACCACGGAGACATAAAGTGACTAGGCCTATGTAATACCATGGAGGAATAAGATTTATGGTAATACCCTATTATACAGTAATATACTGCTATAAAATAATAAGTTTGTGTGTTACAAAAGTGTGTAAACATATGAATGAAATAAGAATATTTAAGACTGAAATAAGGAAAAAATAAGAACACGGAGCCTGGGGAAAAATTCTTACCAATTAGTCTTGCTATCTTGCACTAATGAATATTGTAGGAACAACTACTTTCCTAAAATTAAGTAAAATAAAAAATTAAAATGTATTATTAATTAAAATTTATAATTGAAATTATATATTAGATGTAAAGGAGGGGGAGGGGCGGAAAATATCACGGGGAAAATGTCATGAGTGAAATCTGTCTCTTATACACATCTAGATGTGTATAAGAGACAGGGCTTAGAGAGTNNATTACAACATACAATATACAACTAACCTGAACCTGAAATTTAATACTGTTATTTTATCATATTGAGTGTAAAAATCGGGGTATACATTTTTAAATTTCAATACTTTCTATGCTCAATTTAATAATTTGCATGAGTAATTTAATTTCAAAAATTATTCTATATGATTTTTGTTTAACAACGATGATTTTCTGCCAGTAACGAAAAGATGTTTCAGCAGATTTCCTGAAGATAAAGTTACACCACTTTACAAGTCAATAATAAGACCAATCTTAGAATATGGATCAGTTGTTTGGAAACCAACAACCAAATAAGATATAAATCGTTTAGAAAAGGTACAGAGAAGGTGCTTAAGGCTCTGTTCTTAGGCGAAACTTTCACTTACAGAAAGAAGGAATATGATTGACATGATATCACCAGATATAAACTATGAGGCGTCAAACGTACTTTCATTATTTAACAAAATATTATACATATAATTCATTATTTAGTATATAGTCCAACATTTTTTTTAATTATATTTAATCTAGTTTCCAACAATTATATATAATTAATTGGTGGAGCGATTTTCCTTATTTAAGATCCATGTGTGAATATTATGTATTTTGACTTAAGTTCAGCATTCAATACAATTCAATGTTCTATGCATGTTAATTTCGTTTGTTTTAAATTTTTTGGTTGAACGTTGTCAGTATGTAGTAATATTATTTCTGATACTATGTGTACCAGTACACGGGGGGGGGGGGGCTCCACAAGGTACGGTATTGCCGCCTTGTCTGTTTGCTCTATATACTCAAGATTTTAGGTCTATATCTCCAAGTTGTCCATTGATAAAATCTACGGACGACTCGGCTATGGTTGGGCTTATCAATAACAACAAATGAATCTTTATACCAGTCTGAGATTAACAGATTTATCAAATATTGTGAAAATAATTTTCTTGAATTAAACATAAATAAAACGAAAGAAATGCGGATCGATTAATAATAATAGTAATAGGTGCGAAGTATCTTGGAGTGGTGTTCGACAATAAGCTTAAATGGGGGGACCATGTTGATCCTCTATTGTTTGAGGAAACTGCGTTCATTTGGGGTAAAGCAAGATATCTGTAGAACGTTTTACTCATCAGTCATGATGTTATTTACTTGGGGTATTGGCGGGAAATATCAGGAAAGAGGGTAAGGACAGAATTGAGAGTAATTGATCCATGTGTGCAGACGATCGACTCATTAGGAGTGTTAGAATGAGAACTGGGGTACGAGATTTCAATCTAAAGTATTTAAGATAACTTAATATTGTATTGTACTGGCAGTCATGAGCTCTATATTTCCATTCGTTTAGATAAAGAAATGTGTATGTTGTACCAAACATCAATAAAGAAAAAACAAGACAGCAAGGAGCTCTATATTTCCATTCATTTAGATAAAGAAATGTGTATGTTGTACCAAACATCAATAAAGAAAAAACAAGACAGCAAGGAGATTAGTTTTTAAGTTTCTAAATTGTGGATATAGATTTTGAGTCTACCACTGACTATGCCAAAGTAAAATAACGGATGATGATTTGAAAGACAGAGTGCGTCCAAAATGGGAACAACAAAGGAATAAGTATGATTTAAACAAGTTGATTGCCGCCCCTGGGATTATCTAAGGTACCGAGAAGAGGAATATAATGAATTACGGTACGTTTACGTTTACATCTTGCAAAAGACTAATAAGTGCGTCAGCATGTGTCTGTGCTGCAGGAGAATCCCAGAAAATTGCTGTATTGCTAAGATTAGATCATTTCGATTATTTGTGTGTACGCGCGTGGGTGTGTGTGGGTGTATGTGAGTGAGTGTAGGTGATATTTACTACATAATGAAAACAAAATAAAATAATAATAGAAATATCAAGATAATGGCAATTATCCAAATAGACAAGTGCAAATCTTTATTTTGAAATTAAAAATTCTTTACAATTTCATCTAATATATCTTCTTTCCTTTTCATACTACCACTTATCACTCTCATTTTCCCCTACTCTTTTTCTCCTTTCTTTCCCATTCCTTTTTAAAAAATTTAATATTATCCTTACCGTTCTCCTCACTTTCCTTCTATCGTTTTCCTTAATTTTTCAAATCTATACTTACCTTATTTCCATTCGTTCAATCAACATAACGAAACGAAAAAAGTAGGAACGACGATATTTTAACGATAATAATTAGACTTCAAAGACAGGCATATGATTCTATCCAAGGTATACATATAATTTTCAAAGTAAATTTTTGAACACGTTCAAGTCTGTAAATATGAATATCATAACAAGGATCAAATAATTGGCATGCATATACAAGACGAGGGCGGATAAGTGTAATGTATAATTTCATAATGTATAAGAATCGCAGACAGTGTAGAACTGTCTGTAGATGAAACCCAAGAATATATTTGCCTATTTTGTAAGGTTATGAATAGCGTCGTTCCAAGCTCGTCTTGAATATGATGCCAGATGCCGAGATATTTGAAACTAGATACATGTTCAATTAAGGCATTTTCAACATAAAATAAGTTTACAGTCTCATTTACTTTCCTTGAGATTTAGTTTTTAGCCTTTAGTTTTGAAAATATTGTACGTTAGTATACTGATCGTTCAGGGCGCAGATCTTGGGTTGAGAGGGAGGAGCCCTCAAAATGTTTTTAAAAAACCCCAAGAATACTGCCAGTCGTAGAGGATGATATGGAAGAATATAATAGCATGTCATCGGCAAACAGGGTTATTTCAAAATAAAGTGTGAATTGTAAATTTTCAACACTATCAATATATTTTTGGATAATTTTCTTTTGTTTAACCAGTTGTAATAAATGTTACATGCCTGCAACGTTTCAAATGCACTTCAACTATTCTTCCTCAAGCATCGACTCTAATGGCCAAAATCGGTACGCGTTTGATAAGCAATCAACCGGTGCCCCGTTACACGTGTTCTTCGAATCAACAGTTTATCAATGATTGGATAATTCCGATTCGTGTGAGCCAGTGTCCCTGTTCATAACTTGCGTGGTTTCCGGATCCAAATCAGGGGTGGCGCCAGGATTTGGATCAGGGGTGGGGGGGGGGATTTGTCTAAACACAGATTTAGACAAACTGCCATCGTTATTAGCTGTATTCAAAGCATCAATGGAAAAAAATTGATCGTTTACCATAACTTCCATGATGAATTTTATTGAACCAGACAGGTCGGTGTGGTTTAAGATGAAAGATGAAGTGGTCAATATCTTTCGTAATTATGGCCAAGATGTCATCGACATAACGTCTCCAATTTATTGCTTTTATTTCATCAGGTGCGTTCGAAATTGCTTGGTTTTCTAGCCACTTCAAGTACATGTTTGCGATAACTAGAGACACTGGATTGCCCATTACAATTCCCTGCTGTTGGATGAAATACTAATTATTAAAAGGGAAGTATATGGTATCCAGAGCCTTGTTAACAGCTTGATAATATATCCAACATTGAGTTTAGTTTCAACAAATGATTGGATTGTTTTGGGATGTTCACTTTTTTTCATTAAATTGTGATCTCACAATGTCAACAGCTTTTTTTGTAGGGGTCGTAGTGAATAATAAAGTGACAAAGAAGAAACCAGAGTATGTAGAGGATCTACAGTTAGCTCCTTCATTTCTTCAGCCAATTAAGTCAAAATTAAAAACATGTGGTGCAATTAGATCTGAGAAGTTTAAATGTTTGGTGAAAAATAGTACTGATGTACGGTTATTCTTAAGTGGTTTATAGACATTTGTGTCAGCCAAAATTCCTTCAACTTTAGTTATGTAATCTTTGGAGTTGATACCACCGTAGCCCGGCATTTATCAGCCGGTAACATAATAATCCAAGACCAAGGAAACTCGCCTACCGATTGAGGACGTATCACACCGCGTACATAGCGTGTTGACCAGCATTAGAGTCAATGCTATAGCTATAGAAATAATAGCCGAAGCGCATCTGAAACGTTGCAGGTATGTAACATTTATTACAACTGGTTAAACGAAAGAAAACACCTCTGAAACCAGATGAATTTACTATCAATATAACCGAGAAACAGTAGCGGGTCTGAGATCGAGCTTTGTGGCACTCCAGATACAATAGGTGTTCATTCAGAATGACATTAATCCAATACTACATGTTGAAATCTATTTTCAAAGTAAGGACCTAATAATTTTAAAAGTAATGAATTAATTTCAAGACGATAAAAGTTATTGCAACATATACTAAAGAAGGACGGAATCGAAAGCTTTACGCAGATCAAAAAATATACACGCAACTTCACGAGATGATCCTAAATGCTTATGGCAGTCATGTACAACATTTATTAGCGCAGAAACAGCAGACGGCCCTGCCTAAACCCATATGGAGCATTACTGAATCCACCCAGTCCCAGAATATTATCAAATAAACGATTATAAATGTGTCTTTCAAGAGGTTTGCTGAGATATAAGGAGTTTGAGCTATGATTTTAAGGGGATGTAGCTTCTACTCCTTTCGAAATAAATAATACGATGTTTCAACAATTGTTTATATATAGAGACTATGAGTAATATCATTATATATACAGTATTATATATATAATGATATTACTCATAGTAATATCATTATATATATAATACTGTATATATAATGATATTACTCATAGTCGCTATATATATCATTATATATACAGTATTATAATGACTTTCGGGCACCTTCTTATGCTAATTTCTCAAACAAGAGTATGCTGGCTTTAGGATGGCATGCCTCAAATATATCTAATATAAAATATGTAATACTGCAATAACTAACTAAAACTTATGAAATACAAATCAGTACAAGTAAAACGACTTATAGTGGTACTGGCACTGGTATGGGCATCTATAATGCGCCTCTTCCTTGAGGTTATAAACAAAGGTGGCCAAAATTTCTCAGAAGTGTAGTTTTTCTACCAGACCGGGGGGGGGGGGGTATCTTGCTGCTGATAGATTACTCGCGCTCGCGCCCCTTGCCCCCCCCCCCAAAAAAAATAACGGTCAAGTAGTTAAAAATCACCTAAAATCACCATATTTTGCGAATTAGCGCCCCTCAACTGATCATCGTGCCCCACTTCACCTTCGCGCCACCCACCCCCATCAGCCAACCCAATTCAAGACTTCTAGATACGCCACTGCTAAGCAACCCCACCAGGTACCTACCCATTTATACTCCTGGGTGGAGAGAAACAATGCATATAAAGTGTCTTGCTCAGCGAGGGATTGAAACCCCAACCTGGAGGCCAAGCTTATGGAATCATGTTTTGAAAACATTGCAATGCATGAGAATGAAATTAATGTTACTCCTACTCAAGTACCGTATCTGAAGTTACCAATAATTAAATTTCAATTTTTCCTACAAGTTAACCTTTTGCCAAAACATATGCCTCATTTAAGAACAGGGAAAATCAAGGAGGAGGACACTCATCTTGGGACATCAAAGCCTGTCTCTCAGTTGCCCAATGGCGTAGCTACGGGCAGTGCAGTCACTTCAAAGCACTGGGGCCCAGAGCTACAGTATTAGGGGCCCATTCATAAATAGACCTAAAAATGATAATTTAAATAATTTCAAACTTAAATATATTCAAACGGCCAACGGGCCCCTCAATTCTATTCGGTTTTTAGATAAGTAATTATTGATTACTGTGTTGACTTCAATTAAGTGGTGTATTTAAGGGGGCCCCAGCCGCCCCGACCCCTATTTTTCAAAATTATTAAAAAAATGGGGAAAAGGGAAATTATATTAATTATATTATAAGTCTGAGAGTGCCATTTCCGTCTATGTAGAAGTGCTATAATCATAAATTTTCTTAACTCAGACCCAAGCATGGTGGGGCTGAGGTGGTCTTCATCATTCACCTGTGAAACTCCCTCCCTGGCAGGGGTGGCGCTAGGACCTGCCCGACGGAGGGGCTAAAGGCCCCGACGGGGGGGGGGAGGCTATTGGATCGAATCGAGTCTCACTTGGCTGGGGGCCGGCTAGGGCCCCCGGTTTGGGGGGGGATATTTGATGAATTATGGCGAATTTTTATTACTTATTTGATAGGCATCGAGTTATTATAATATGACTTCGTGTAGGCTATGCTTTCTAATGTTGACATCAGCTTCCAAAACCAAAACATTTTGAATAAAGCAAGAAACAAAGAGTATGCAATGTAACCATCTAATTTATTTTCAAATCCCGGTCATTCTTGAAAGTGAAATTCTATATTTTGAAAATTTTGCATGAAATCTGTCAACCACGTTGTCATGGTCGAGGTTGCTTCACCTATCACGATGTATTCCAACCATCATGAGGCTATCTAAATGAGCATTTGTCATAACAGAACGCAAATTATTTATAATTAGTCTGATTGAATTATTATTATTAATATTATTATTATTGTTATTATTGTGGTTGTTGTTGTGATGAAAAGTTAACACAAACGATATAGTGGCTAAAGGAATATTACATGTAAATATTTTTTTTTTATTTGTTTGTTCCCCGACAAAATTTATCGTCTTCCCCGACGGAGGGGGGATATAGCCCCCTCTGGCGCCACCCCTGCTCCATGGCCCCTCTATTTCGAATTCTTTGATCCGCCACTGCAATACATTTTATGTGCCATCAATTTTCCGGATTAGTTTAGAACAGCTGCTGATACCGAACATGCACCTCTTAACTATAGTTGCGGTACGAATCCGATTATCATTAGTATTTATTACTAACCTAGGCCTTTAGGAGAAAGGTGTAAAAGAAACAATTCAGACTAAATGAATTTTCTGAACTTTAGGAAATTCCCCTATCACATCAAATGACTCGGAAATTAATCTTGCACTGAGGTCCTTTCGCACCTAGCTACGCCGCTGCAGTTGCCATAAGTATATCGTGCTGTAAGGTGTTTTTTAGAAGGCGGTGCCTTTGTAATTTCGTAAAGGTCTAGATACTCATCATTTTTAACCGACCGATGAGGTGGTGCACCGTGTTTATGAAACTAACCGTCATAAAAAAAAACCGTAAAAAAATAATCAACTCTCTGTATCTAAACAAAATGTAAGAATTAAAGGAAGTGAATTTCGAGCATCTAGGTCTCATAATATATCATAATTGGCATAGGCCTATATATGGAGGAATGTGCCCCCACCCCCTTTGAAAAATGTTCGAAACAAAAAAAATCACACTCAAGGTACTTAATATCTACCTAAAATCACCTTATTTTGCGAGCTAGATCCCTCTCACCCAATCATCAAGCACCTACTTCACCTTCGCGGCCAGCGCCCCTTCCAATTATCTCCTCATTTCAAGATTCCAGATACACCCCTGGTCTGAACGCCCGAGAAGATAAGCAATTTTTAACCATGAGATGTAAGCAAACTGAGACAAGAGTACGGATAATCGTATTTTGATGAAATAGGACTGGGACGACCCCACGAAAGTGAGAAAAAATAATTAACTCCATGCTCAGTCCGAGTTATTTAGACCCCACCATGCACACACACTACAAAGAAACTAAATCGTATTGTTTGGCATCCAGGGCGGATTTAGGGGGGGGGGCCGGCCCGGCCCCGGCCCCCCCTTTTGGGAGGTAAAAAAAAGAAAAAAAAAGAAAAAAAAGAGAGAAAAAGAAAAAAATGATAGCCCAGAATGCCTCAAATGTTACAGGCCCAGAATGCCTCAAATGTTATGTTCGGGCGTCTAGAACACAAAAATTTCGCGGGGGCATGCCCCGGACCCCCTACGACAGTGTTGTCTCAATCGGCCCAACTTTCGGCCCCCGCTTCCGGCCCCCCTTTTGGACATTTCTGGATCCGCCCCTGGCATCGATCCGTGGTTGAAAGTGGGAGGGAGACGATTGCAAAATGAGTAAGACCCTTGGCTGGAGGAAAGGGGGGCCGCCGCATTTGGCATTTTGGTAAACACGCCGCGTCAAGCCTGAGCCGTCGTTCCAAAAATTATGTAGTTTACACGCATGCGCTAGAATTTTGCGATCGAGTTTGTGAAAAAGGAACGTAATCATCCGAGCGAAGGGTTTCCGATTTTGACGAACTTTTAGAGATATGCGAAAACCGATATTGTCATGATATTTTACAACAGGAAAAACAGTTTAAAAGAAATAATGAAAAAACTTCAGAGGATTGCTACTACTCACGACTATATGCCTGTAATAGTAATAGCTACAGCGTCCTGCTCGGTGATATTCAAACTTAAAAGTTTGCCCATGTACAATTAAAGAATATGTCTAGGCTAGGTCCTTGTTACATTATTACACTAATGTCAGATTAGTATGTTATAGAGGGCGTGTTGCAGAGAATGACTTGCACCCATGGAAACGTGTGATTTTGAAGTTGAATAAAATTCGTTGTTATCATAACAACTAAATCTTGGAATTTTGAACAGTGCTGCCATTTGTCAATACTCTCTCATGAAACAAGTGCAAGGCAAAGTTTTTGGACTTTTTACTTAGTTTACATTTGTGGTAAATTGTGGTTTAAAATACTGTATCATAATCATGCCTGCTGATATATTTTGTGCAAACTAACATTCATAAAAATACTGATTTATTATCTACTGATTAGCCCGAAAAACAATTAAGATAAACTTAAAACAGTCAGTCTAATTTAGTCTCTATCCTGGTAAACATAATCATGCCCGCTGATATATTTTGTGCAAACTAACATTCATTCAAGAGGTTTTTCCTTTTCTCCTGTTTTTGAATTTCACTTTTGTGCAAGTAATATTGCGACTACACTATTGAGAGTGGAAAAACTACCATCAAATTTACGATCAAACAGGACTATGGAGATAAGAAGCACACAAAACAGTTAACATTTGTATTTCACAAACATAAAGGTGATTTATCATTATCATGACATCATATCGAGATTGCGTCAACGTAACATCGTTCGTAAACTTGTGGTATCACTACTTAAATAGACAGACATATCCGTGTCAAAGACGGTATAATTATTATTTAATAACGGCTATAATATTAAACACTCTATAGTATATACGGGTCTTCATAATACTGTACGTAAAAGGAATAAATCGTTTATAGTAGAAATTGTGCACTTTTGAGTTTGTAAAAATGTTGGCCTAATAGGTTTACACGCTTCCAATTTTAACAATGTATAGTACATTGTTTTCACAATAAATTTAGCCGCTAATAATCGTTGCACCCATAAAATGGAGTGGTTACTGAGATGGTTACGAAATGTACAAACGATTGCGTTTTTACTCGGTTTTGGTCCGGAAATATGCACCGCACTATAACAGAGACAGACAAAATTCACTACAGTCATTCGTAATTGTTGTTCTTTCCACCCGCTTTGAAAGCTGGGGCTATAGAAAAATGGTGGAAAGTG
>NW_022699258.1:227329-229178 GCF_011630105.1 Anneissia japonica | reverse complement strand
GAGGGGGGGGGGGGGCGGGGAAGGACAATTGAAAAGTGGGGTCCCTGTCCCCCACCGATCGACGCCCATGGACGTAACGGGCATTGAAATAAACTTTCAAGTTACACATATTTGATTATGGCACTTACCTTAGTAGTTGTTGATATACACATCACGGAAATACCCTATGATACAGCACATTATGGAGTTTTTTTGCTAGAATTCATCCAATCACTCTATCCGCCATTAGTTCACGTGGTTCTTTTGGCATTTTGGCAAAGTCTACACAGGTGATGCGTTCAGAATATTGAGTGAAAATGGCCACAATAACGCTGAAGCAAGTACCATCCCTGTATTATGAGATATGAACATGCTTTTGTCAATTTTACTTTACACTAAAGCGTATAACTATATAAAAATGCATACCTTAAAAACATATTAAAAAGTCTTGCCGAAAAAAACCCCCAGCGTCCGTCCGCCATGCACGCCTATATGGAAACTGATTCGTATTATTGGGTTACGGAACTTAAAAATTTCAAAATATTGTTACACGTTTTCTTTAATACTTAGTAGTTTTGCTGATACGTACATCACGAATATACCCTGGGCCATTAATCATAAACAAAACATGGTGGTTTTTTTTGTGCTAAAATACACCTCGTCCACCATTTCCGTCGTCACGTCAATTCATGTCACGCGGTTTTCTGGAATTTCAAAATTCACGCTCTGCTACATACTCAGGTGGTAATACGTTTAGGATATGAGGTGAAAATGGCCACAAGAACACTGAAGTCTAATGCCGTTAATGTTCTTAAAATCTTTGTAGGCTCTATATTTATACATTCTACCATTTGTATATCTAAATCATTTTACTAAATTTAATAAAGTGTAATAATATTTATATAGTGACTTCTAAAACGATCCTTGAGTCTTAAAATTCGATATAATTTTAAATAAGCCTATAACAATTATTGTATAAATATACACATTTATAAAAGAATGCAGCATAAAGTTATCTGAATGCCGTTAATGTACTCAAAATGTATACATTTTAATATATTTCCGTATAGGCATATTCGTTTTTCAATATATTATCAGCATTTATGTTGTTTCTAAGTATTCTATACGTAATATATATATATACTGTCTCTTATACACATCTAGATGTGTATAAGAGACAGATACATACACACTCGGGTACTGTATGTTCTTAAAGTATTATTAAATTAAAGTAATACTGTGTCTATTTCGTGAATACTTAGCTGGATAAACCAACTAATTGGCTATTCTTTCTCAAACATGAGAACACCCCTCGAAAACAAAATGGAACAATCGACCCTGGCGCCAAGCACAAGCAATTTATATTATCTATGTATGTGCATCTGACTATATTGGCTGGTAATCAGTTTGATGTATTTTTTTAAATCAGAAAAGCATAACTGAATTTTTTTTATACAAGTCTTTTATGATTTACTTGATTCCTTTAAACTTTCTCTTGTTCATTGCAATGAAAATACTGTCTTTTAACATGATTAACTTTGTTTTAATTTTAAATACTTCATAAAAATGAAATGTATTTTTAATGATACTTAAATGCAATTGTTTTAATATTTTAAAATTGTATTATTATAATAATAATTCAAATTCAATATATATATAATTTGTAAATAAAATATAAATTTGAACGTTTACTTTTATTTAAAACATTTAATTTTTAAGAACTTCATAAAAATGAAATGCATTTCTAATGATACAGTACTTAAATGAATCTCATACTGATACAGTATTTATGAAGATGGTTTTTTTTTTTTTGTGCCATTTTGGTTCCATATTGTGTTTGTTGATTTTCTTTTTTTTTTTATTTTGTAGT
>NW_022699258.1:214072-225971 GCF_011630105.1 Anneissia japonica | reverse complement strand
ACCCCTAGCTCTTATTATAATGACCGGATAATTCTTCCGGCTATGAATTGCACAAGGTACCGATAGACCGCAGAAGAAACAGTGGCGATGATTGTTTTACTAGAAGGTACCATAATATTGTGAACCTACTTTGAATAATTAGATTCGTGTTAGAAACTACAGAAATATACAACAAAAACACTAGATTCACGAAACGTGCACGAATGCTTTATTAATTCATTCGCGTTTAGACGAACCTATATAAACGTAAAACAACAGTCGGTTTACAATAATTATCAAAAATTTGAAAAGCTTCTAAACATTTTGGTCATTAATACCGAGGCAAGGTAATATAGTCAGGTATCACTATTTTTCACTATACTGTACAATAACTTATGTTTTCAGCAACTTGTAAGTGCACTGTTACACTGTATCTAATTGTTTTAAGCAACTTGTAAGTGTACTTTATATAATTATTTTCTATAAGGTATCCTTATCATACCTATAAAAAATGTTTCATCGAACATATTCAAGCTGCTCTGATAAACACTTACTTATTACAATGGTTTAGGAGCTTACGAATATATTCCATAGTAATACTAATACGGTAACTTATATGAGGATAAACGTGAAAAGCGCTATGGTGCCAAGTGAAGCTGATGTATAGTGAACCTCCTCCAAGATGGATTGACGTTGAAGCGTTTCTGTGTTCCAGTGGATTATTCTAAATAAAATCGTAAACCATAATCGGTAAACGTTGTTAAAATAATAGGAGGCTTTCAAAATCACGACATACAATACAATAGTCTTCACATTGATGGGCAAATTGGTGGTAAACGAATCCAAGCCAAACAATTTCAAGTTTAAAACATTCGTGTTTTTCCCCAAAAAATCATCACACCATATTGAAAGCATGTATATAGGTACAGAGGTAGCCTGTGATAGATAACTAGCGTCGGATGTTTTCTGGGAAATGCATCACTTCACGTTGAAACAGCTACGCCTGTGTTCCCGATAGAGGGCGTCATACTCGTCCCGCCGTTTGAGTTGTTCGTGTCTTTTTTCTTATCATCGACCGCTGTTTTTTCAAAAACATTAGACGATTCCTTGGAAAGTGTCTTTTTTATATTTACTGATGATTTCCCTTTCGCTAATTTGCGTCTCTTTCGGTTTGGTTCGTATATCCTATACACTAACGCCAATGGCCCTGTCTGTGTACATAAAAAAAATGATTTAAACGTTACCATAAGGTACAATGCTGGTTAGAAAAATTATACTACAGGTCTGCGGAAATGGTTATGATTGATATAAAGCTGTTGTTTCCGTATCCATCAGTGGGCCTGCCTTTAATGGATAACAGTGTTCAGATGGATGGTGTAGGTAACAATGAATATAGGCCTAAATAAAGAATGCGTCATCAGTGTTAATAAAAATGACGAGAAACCATTAGCAATTTTACCAACATATTGTATACTGTTGCAATTTCCTCCCATCCGTAAATTGACTATTCATTTTTAAAATCTCTAAATTTTGCCAGTGGTAGAGCAACTAGATGGCCCACTACCACAAAAAGCTGCATTTCTTACACTTTATTTACAAATGCATTTAGACCCTTATTGACTCGCCATTCTAATCTAAGAAATCGCACGACGCTGCATGTTGTCCCTTGTCAATCAATTAGGACTAAAGCGGCCTCAGAATATTAATTAAATTATAGTTACTTAAAAGTCACGACCCCCAAATTTACTCGCCGCTTCTAATACTACACCCAGGGATGTGGGAGTAGAATGAAAAGTTAAGCCTAGACATAAAACTCACCCTTCTCCATGAAAATATATACGCGATGTCCATAAGAGAATAATCCTCAAACAACACTTCCTCTTCGGAATTCTTATAAAACACATCGATCTAATGAAAAACGGTAAACATAAACAAGAATGAGTGATAATTTAAAAAAAAAAGCGTACCCGTACTTCAAACCCAACATGGTAACATCTTTAGCAGTGGTCAAGTTATCTTTACTTATTTCAATAGATCACAAAAGGATTAAAATAATTCATTGTATAATTACTCTGGATTCCATCAAGTTTAATTCGAATCGGAGGACCCCTATCACAAAGTAACATAAGGAAGGTGTAGATAAAGGCCTCGAATAATTGTTTTCCGGTTCCAAAGTTTAATGGTTTGGCGATTGCGCATACATAGATTACGTATAACTGCCGGTAAAATTACTATTTAAATGCTTGATGCATGCAGAAGAAACAGTGGCGATGATTGTTTTACTAGAAGGTACCATAATATTGTGAACCTACTTTGAATAATTAGATTCGTGTTAGAAACTACAGAAATATACAACAAAAACACTAGATTCACGAAACGTGCACGAATGCTTTATTAATTCATTCGCGTTTATATTATATAATTCAGTGGTATATGAGCAACATTGTTCTACCGCCTCCTACATTATAGTAACGAATATAGTGGCAGTCAGCCTAGCAGCCATCTCCAAGCTAATTTCATTTTGTTTCTTCTTAAACACAGGTAAACATGCTGTCACACACAGCTCCGGGATATAAACAAAATGACACTACTTCCCTTTAAATCGGAAACGATTGGTTATCCACAATTAGTGAATAAGCCTGGGCGATTATGAAGTCACGGGTACCAGTCGAATAGTATTAATTAGACGAAAAACGGGGAAGACATTAATAAATTGCTGGCCTAGAACGTACGACCCAAAACAATTATAATTAATCAAGTATTACTTAAGAAAGAAAACGCTTAAATAATTCATAGTTAGATGAGAAATACTACAGAAAACATCACAACATTAAATTTCAAGTGATAGATTATACGTGATAATTTAGGTAAACGTGCATTATTTTTATATTAATGTTGAAAATGTAAACATTCTTAGCTAAGCACACACTCTTGTGATTGGCTGAATTAGTAATTCCTCCATGGTGTGACATGCCTAATATGGTCATGATGTCTTCACATCAGGACCATATATAGGTACATCATGACTATATATGGGTATACATTTTTTTTTGTCAAAGATAATTTGATAGTCTTGAAATGGCTTTACAGATACCAGATAGGCCTATATTGAATCAAATGACTACCACGTGATCATGTTAATGAGGTTAAAATATAATATATAAGCATGGACCTATTAATAAGAAAGGTCCATGCTTATAAGCATCCTTACTTGGTAACTGGAATCCAAGCCGAATTTACTACGAACAAATTTCTTGAGATGTTTGATTGTCACTGCGGCTGCGCAGCGAAGATAACGAAGGTCCACGAGCTAATGGAAAGAAGACAAATGCGAAGTAAAATATTAACCAGTCATTAATGGACACGTAGGAACGAATTCACCAGATAAAATGCCAACACCAAGGATACCACAGAATTCATGATTACTGTACAAAGAAATTGAGATCAATAAAATTAATTAAATGTGCTATAATGAATTTTGAATTAGGAGCTTTTTTTTTTTAGTATTTTAATAACTATGGGTAATTTTAAAGAGAGAACGTTAAAAAATTATCCAGAGTTTAGAGTTATTAAAATACGATAAAAATCATAAAAAAATGGATAAATGAATTTTCACCAACGAATTACTATTCAATTCAATTTCTTTTATTGCTACGAAAGCCATTGTGGGCCAATACCCTCTAACAATCACGAGGTAATACACAAATTTAAAAAAAGGGACAGATTAACACATTGGAAATATATTTAGGTATATATTATAGGTATATAAAGAACAACACAAACGGACTGAGCACCGCGTTGCGATGTTTGTCAGTGCAATACGCGAAAAAATAAGTCTAGGCCTACTAACCTCTCCTTCTCCTATTCCATTTGTATTGCTGTGTCGCCGTTTTCTCTCCGATTCGTCTTCTGGCTTCTCTTCATCATCTTCCGGTTTTTCGTTAAGCGGTGGCGGTGGATGCGGCGGTGCCACGCGCGGCAGACGATACTCCATTGACAGGCTGATGTCCTCATCATCCGTGTATATAAACAGAGATTCTAAACCAAGTTCTCCTCGCTCCTCTCGGGCATTAGGCGGCAGCGATCTCCCTGAGCATTGAAAATCTCATGATTAATTTACAAAACGATTTAACAGACTCTCAAGTACTGCGCATAATAATATAAACGGATTACAGTTTACTTCTATATCATTGCTAGAGGTGTCTACGTTTCCGCGTATGCTAGACACATTTAATGGCAATATAACTGAAATGCTGAACATGAATTAACAAGTACATTCCACGTATAGCACGCCGTAGATATGATATGATTTAACATGGAACGACGCCTTGGCAAAGCTTTAGAGAGTGAGATATCACCCTATTCAGATTGAATTTTTCACTATTTTAAGAATTTTACCTCAAGAAAGAGTGAAATTGGAGTGATCATCACTGTAGGCATTCTATTAGAGTATTAATTAACTCCACTTTTGTCAGCTGCAGAGTGCAGACCTCTTGCGAATTGCTTGAAAAAAAACCTTTTATAAAACATTTTCCAAGTTGATTGGCGCGATAATGTTGTACAATCGCTGAATGCGGCTGCAAATATAGAGCCCGTGTTGATCAAATTACCAGGGGTAATAATGTCCCGCCAACTTGAACATATTAGTATGCAAAACATTATTCATATCAACCATTGCAAGTATTATATTTTATTATTATATTTCAAAGCCATATATAAGATGTGCTGTAAATGGAAGGAAGGGGAATAACGTAATAACTGCAATGCGTAAATATTTAATGACAGTATACGGTAATAGTTGTCAGTATACTTACTTGCATCTGGATTGAGAGAAAAATACTCTCGCCGCCGGCACATCTCATCTATAAAGCAAAAAACAGCAAAAATCATGATAGGTATAGGTGTATTAATTCATCACTGTTTAGTTAATGAACTGTTACCGACCCTATCGTATATAGGATAAGCGATACTGTACAAGAAGCAGAAACAATAGGCATGGTTAAAAATCTATTTATTTGGAGATATTTGAGGCATGAATAAATATGAAAATGTATCCTTAAAGTGGCATAGCGCCTATAAGTGAAATTTGAATAATAAAACTAATACCTATCTAGATTACTGTACAGTACTTACTTTTTAGCAGTCCGGGAACCAATTTGTAGACTAGAGACTGTAATGTTTTGTCGGCTCTGAGAAGATACGAATTAAGTATTTGAGAACATGACTTTAATTTGGCCTACTGCTATGTTGATGTTTTAAATGAGGTTACTAACTATACTTTACAGACAATAATATGATGTATGATTGTTTGCTTATAGCTGGACGCTTGCCACATGTGAATACTTAAAACCATCAGACGGGTTGTTACAAAAGTTCCTATTATCACAAATTGTAATATAGGAACATTTTACCAATTTAGAAGGTCTACCATAAAAAAAATCGTATTGCAAATCGGTGGAACTGAATACAGATTTATTATAACAAGGAAACATTGAACATTCAAATTCAAATTAAATCGGTTTGGTACAAGTACAAACAATAACTCCTATATGGTAATGCGGAAATACGTACGTCAATATTAATTGATATACATGTTAATGTAGTGTTTAAATTTTAATAACGAACAAATATAAATGCCAGCTACCTTATGTTTAAGAGAGGCCGTGTTTTGTGCACCTGTACGTCACACATCGGACATTGGTTGGTCTTCTGTAGAAACGGCACGATGCATGTGCGACAAACTAAACGTAAGATGAAACTTAAATGATGAGCGGGTCACCGTCATATAATAAATTTTTCAGAGGGGGAAAGGACGAGGACGTGAAGACGTGTGTTGTCAAAGCATGGTTTGAACAATCAACTGTGTGAATAAATGGTAAGGCTTAATTCCATAAAATTGCTATACTGTCGCTACAGTGTTTTCACTGCAATCGTTATCAGAGGTATGCTCCCCGATTCTTCCGACCATCGGCGTCGCCGTAGGTTTTCGGCGATAGCGTGTAGTGATTTTTACAGATTAAATTTTTAAGTTTACCCTAGCCTACAAGAATAGCACGTAAATACTTACAAGAGTGAAGGCATTCTATTATGGTTGTGGCATCGATGAAGTATCCAGCACAGAGAAAACAGGTGAGATGGCGGTTCAACTCGGTGATCTTAATTTTAGTAGATTTGCTCATTTTTCCTCTGAAAAACAATATGATATTTGATACCAATTAAAGTTAAAAAAAAACACCAAACAAACAAACATATGACAACGAAAACTAAAGCCGGTCTTTGCGATTTTGCTTACTGTGTTCAAAATTCAAAGATATCGTACGCTTCCACACGACTATCCTTGTAGTGTGCTCACACCTTGCCCTAACTCCCGTGCAGCAGATAGAGCGTGTCGTAGCGCAGCTTGTCGTTGCTAAAATCGCAACGTGTGAGAAAGCAAGCGGCACCGTTTGTTTACATGGGTTATCGTGACAATGAATGGTGCATAAACATTCTAACACAATTAATTCTTGATGTTAAAGTATGTATGTGATCAGGGGAGCAGTATGACTGCTCCCTGATGTGAAGTGATTTATCGCGTAATGCCTCCATGGTAACAATAATATAAAATTGGGGAGGTGGTATTATGCCTAAATCTGTCCATGACGGAGGAAAACCGTACAAAGCATTATGTAACGTGCGATGTCGCATGTTTTTAATATTGTTTGTAGTATAGTTTGGCCTAATTTACCAAAACGATACGGTATTCATCAATCATTCAATCAATCAATCAATCAACCAATCAATCAATCAATCAATCAGAAAACATTATCCTAATACAGAGCAGACAAAAGCAATAGGTCAAGGAAAGGCATATATAGCCCCTTCACAAAGTACTCTAAACCTCATTTTAAATTATGTCTGTAAAACCACAGATACATGGTCTGTGGTAAAACAGATCATAGCACTTTTGCTCATTGTCATGATGAGACCAAAGATGTAATTATGAAGTTATTTTGTTACGGTTTCTTGAAGATGGGTCTGTTTACCTCTCATTAAAACACAAAAGTAAATAAGCTAACAATAGTCCCGTGATACTGAGGGTAAAGTGCAGGTTCTAACCATTCAACCACAGAACACAGCCCAAAAAAGGTGCTTTTTCATTTTATGAAAAATGTTGATACACTTCACCGCAATTGCGTTGCACTTAATCGCTAAGTGTAACTAGTTTGAATTGCTTAAAACAACGAAAATTTCAGTTAATTGCGTTTACCTTGATATATTGCGATTACCAGTTTATTAATATTTTTAAAAATAGGAAAAATTACATAATATCCACATAAGTCCTTGAAATATAGGTACACTTTTGATATGGTTCTTGCTTGGACCTTTGATAAAATGAAGGCATAAAAAGTGATTACTTGTCGCGGAGAAGAACTCAGTAAAAAAAAAACACGGTGAAAAGAGATGGAAGAAGAAAAAAGAACAACAAAATCAGAATAAAAACAGCGGCACTTTACACATTGTGCCAACAAGATAAAAACCATCAAAATCCCAGTAATTATTATGGCTATAATTATTTGTAAATGATCATTGATTACTATATGTCGATGGGGTGGTAATGGTACAAAAGTCTATAGACAAAGCTGGATTTAAGAGAAATCAGTTCCACCTACTTTAAAATTACAATATGCAAATAACAACTACTACTTTGGTTCAAGTTTGCACCAAAAGGTTTGTGTTTGGCTGGTCTGGGGGTGGGGGGCGGGGCAGGTCTACAACAAACATGATCAAATTTAAATTACAAACTAGTCTATAGGCCCATGGCATGTCTACATATTTAATCGTTTGTTATAATGCAAACAGTGTAAATAGGCCTAGTTGTGATTATTTAAGTACACAAATACAACTATACTCTTGTAACATATCGCAGTATCTCAGCGGTCTGTAGTGGGTAAAACATAACAACATATTAATGCACCAATGCCTACAACATATTATACCATGGCATAATATTATTCCTCGTATTAAGAATTCTTGAATGCTAAGCTACAAAAACAAAATGGTTGACACTACTACTATAAATAAATATTTGTCATGATAATTTAGTGCATGAAAGCATGGAGGCATCTCTAGTTTAGGCCTACGTATTGACATCACGCTGCACGCAACACCATGCTACAGTAGGCCTATGCAATGTTGCGAAGGAACCACCGATATCCATACTACGAGCTTGCTAAGCTGGCTGGCAAATTGCTTCCAAATCTCGATTTGTAAGCTATTTACATGATTGACATCTACAATGTCTACTAGGCGTAATAGTAATATAAATAAATACTTTTAATGATATGGTGGATAAACGTGTGCCTATATTTTATATTGCCAGTGGGAATTGAATGATATAAATAATAAATATGTGCGTGTAGATATTTGTTTGGATGGCCTTAAATGCTTGAATCCAAAGTGTTACCATCGTCACGAGGACTATCAGTTTTCTCTAACACACTGATCGATGCGACTCAATATATCTATATAGGAAATGGTGTTTATAGCCTGTACTTGCATGTTGATGTACTCGCTCGATACCTGCTCAGCCACCTCATCCATGGATGTACGTTAGGCCCACTCGAGCTCCAACGGGTTCACTGACGTGGAGTGATATGTCATTCCCGCAATGGTTTCGCGATTCACCAGTCATCCACAACCTCGTACACCCCTCCCCTCTAAAAATGCACCAGTCACATTTATCTATAGGCCTGTTTCTAATCAATAAAAAAAGCTACGCAGTGACTTGATTAAAAACATAGGCCCACACTTAATAAAAACTAAGTATACAGTATATTATCTAGGTAGACTAGCTTGTCATGTTTAAATCATATGTTAACGCGATCATCCTAAATGTGTAATGTGCGTTCATACGAAGAACGCATCATCAACGACTTACAGAATCAATCAAATACATAACCTAGAGCGCAAAAGTTCATCACGCAAGGTTATCGTATCATAATGTACAATAAAAAAAAAATATTTTTTTTTCCCGACTGCTTTATCTTTTTGTATTGTAATTGTTTTCGGCAAAATAAATGAAATGAAAATTAAAAAAATGAAATCCTGATGAATGTGCCATTATGTTTTGCATTGTGGTCACTGTAATAATCGTCATCATGGTTAATAAATCAGTATTATCATTATCACAATGGCGGGGTGAATAGTGTGGCTAGCCACCCACCTTCGTTTACCGTAAAAAAAAAATGGTCACTCGTCTTGTGTGTGTGCTTCCCGTGTGTACAACATGTACACTTTTTTTTTTTATAAGAACCAGTAAAATTTACCCAGGCTCAGTGTTTTTATTTTTGGACGATTTCAGGCTCAAATTTTTTTTTTTTTAAATCTTATTTTTAAACAATTTTCAAACTTAGAAAAATATTGTTGTACAGGCTCAGTATATTACTGTACTGTATTATAGAGGGTATTTTACTCAGTAAGGTACTGATAGCATTTGTAGGTATTCATATTACCACCACCCCCTGGTGCTTCTAACCTTCCATTATCCACACCCATTATTAAATCCTACATCCACCACTGTTATCATCACCACCATCACCATCACATCTATCGTTATCTTCATCACCATCATACTATAATGGTAATAATACAGTATATAATAATAATAATAATAATAATAATAATAATAATAATAATAATAATAATAATAATAATAATTATTATTATTATTATTATTATTATTATTATAATTATTATTATAATTATTATTATTATTATTATTATTATACATACTAAATATACAGGCGCTACTACAGTGCTACCGTATTAGAGTACTACTAGTGAATAGCATACTACTACTACTACTACTGTATAGCTGTTGTTACTGCTACTACTCGTATTAGTACTGCATGCTACAAAAGAGGGTCCGCTCCATACTACCGGTGAAGTACTGCTGCTGCTGCTGCTACAGCAATGGCCTGCTGATGCACACAAACTGTGCCTGTGGAAAGCTATTCTGAGCCACTCATAACTGTCTGATAGTCAACTCCTTGATGCAATTTAACGTACGAGAATAAGACGTATGCCATACATTACCGAAGCATAGCTGTAACAGGCATCTTACCGTGCCTTTCTTCTCTGTATCTAGATTGCGCTGAAGTGCGCTATAAGTGGTTTCAATTAAAATGTTGATATCATTGGCTGGCACTATGTTCTCACTCAAAAAATGTTTGCTTAATGCATCCAGGTTCTGAAAGAGTTGAAGAGCAGGATAGTCGATCTCGCAAGGAATTTCGCACCTTTCACGAATTGCACATTGCTCGTATGCATGGGAGCTATGACCATGACAATGGAATTGATAACACGATAACCCCGCATCCAATCGTTTCGTAATATCTTCACCCAATGCGGGCAGCACGTACGGCAACTTAACGTAAATATTGCCTATATGCCGCTTTTCTCAAAGTCAAGTACAGCATATACAGAATAATATAAATAACTGTTAAAAGTATTATTTCATAAACAAAATCTTAAAGGCAAAAAAAATATAATAATAATAAAACAGATATAGGCCTACAATAATGACATCTTACTTTATAATCCAGTATTAAAAACCTAATGTTTCATATTTACTATTTATATTTTACAAGTTATTAGCATAAAAAATTGTATTATAAGAAATAGGCCTAGTGGTACTAAACGAAGAGAAAGCTACAAACACCCCAACATATTAGCCTAGATGAAGTTAATTTGACAGTGAATTAGTTGCATTTCGGACCGTATCTACTTTTCGTGTTAATGTTGTTGGTAGGCCTATATTAAGTTATATCAGTTTTCTATTACACGTTTTTTGTTTTTGTTTTGTTCTTTTTCTTTCTTTTTTTCTTTTTTTAATAAGAACCAGTAAAATTTTGACCAGGCTCAGTGTTCTTATTTTTTGGCCGATTTCAGACTCAAAATTTTCTTATTCTGTTCTTATTTTACACACTTTTTAAACATAGAAAAGTATTATTTTACAGCAGTATACACTGTACTGGAATATAAATAAAAGTGGCCGCCGGAAAAAATGGCCCCTGAAAAAAGTCCCTGGGGAAAAAATGGCCCTAGAAAAAAGGCCCTGGTAAAAATTATTAACGCCCAGTACACGGATGTCCAAGGCCCCTCTGACCCAAAGGGAGAGAATACCCGCTATGTAATCTACCCAGGGTTACAAATTACTGTTTTAACATTTTTATTTTTAATTACTTCCTATAAGAACCCAATTCGCTAACGTTGATTGATGTGCAACTAAGACAATATGAATGAAACGGCAAAGTGCAACACAATGAGATATCAATATCCGAAAGTTAGTTCAACCTCAACACTCACGGCCTGGAAAGATCGTCTACGTGTATTTATTATCAAGATACAAATGTATTTTTCATGACAAATAACAAAACAAAAATGTGACGTAGGCCTACTGATTTGTATATTTTTCGTAAGGATCCATAACAATTTATCATTACCAGTATTATATTTATAAAGTGATGATTCGACAATAAACATAAATTGAAATATTATTAAAAGTAACGGTACTAAAAAGCCACGCTTTAAGTTAAAGGTAATAGGTTATGCTACTGAATGTTGTATTTAAAAATCAATTGCTCATTCAAAAGGATGAAAAGCTGTAAACGTCCAATGAGATACAAATCGAAAAAAGTAAGTTTTCGCGTTTTTATACGAAAATTTTTCCGATTGATCACCATACCAGTTAAAGGGCATGTAGAGAATAACGAACTGTTTATGTATCTGTTAAATTGAAATGTATACCTACTGTATAGGCCTATATATTTATTTAGGTGTGTATGTTAATGTTTACATAGAGGCCTATAGATTTTTAGAAAGATCAGCAAAGAGCAAAAATATATAGCCCTAAATAATATATCGTTTTCCCATATAA
>NW_022699258.1:209029-212356 GCF_011630105.1 Anneissia japonica | reverse complement strand
ATGCTTAGTTTATTTTGTCATTCTGATCGGATTTTCTCTACTGTTCCGTTTTAATTTTAATTTTAAATTGTTTTGCATTATATGGCCGTTTGCTGTTTTATGGGTTTTTCCCATTTGCCTTTTAAACTTTAAAAAAAATGCATATCAGCAAAAAATTTTTTTTTTTGCTCGATCCTTATGATTGTGATATCGTATTTGATCCTTCTAAGTAGCAAATGTTTTAATTTAATTTCTGAGGGGTTTTTTTTCGGAATTTACGATAGAGGGCTACGTCTTGTCCCACAAACGCACGTGTGTATACATACGGTACGCTTTGGTTTTGAACGTAAGAAGACTACCCAAAGAGCGGGGCTTAGCGGCATAGTATAATAGCCCTGGTGAACCATCTAATCTATTAGTTCAGTATTAGATTTTTTCTATTCTCCGTGAACTAAGAACATATTCGAAGTGCACTTCGAAGTGACTTTCTATTATTTCGATACATGTCATTTCTTCATATTCAGTTTTTTGTTTCGTATTCGTATATACAAAAATATCAAATACCAAAGTCATTTAATATCGTATTCTTCATCAGTTATGGGGGAGATATAAATGGAATCCACCTTGCATGTATATCCGCCATGAACATACAACGGCAACATGAAAGCCATTACGTATAACATTCCCAATGCGTCATTAGCATCGGTTTTTACTATGCCAGATCTAGTGAAGTCTTATTCTTCACGCGTCTACCTACTTTAAGTTAAATCATAGACCGATAAGTGAAAGCGATGAAAATGTAACCGAACCAAAATGAAATTGAATATTTCATGTTCTACCGGTAGTTAATAATACTAATGGCAAATCATTGTTATCATTTTTGTTATGTACAGGTATAGAGAGACGAATAAATGAAAAGAAAAAAAAAATTATATCAATAAAAGTTGTTCAATAAATAGGCCTGTACAGTAAAAAGCAATGTTGCAATAAATAGAGCGTTAGCGAATGGAATTCTTATTAGGTCTCGTCAAGCTGAAGCCGCCGGTTGAGGGCCATCTAGGCCTGCTTCGTCTCTGTTGTTTTACACACACAAATCAGGGAGCACAATCCATGATTGTGTGGCATCTTGCCGAAATTGGCGGTATAATAAACAGACATACGTGCGAAGCATGCTGATATCCACCATCGTTGTCATCATGTAGGGCCTAGTATCTGATTTACTGCCTTACCTTTTCCATGATCTACGGACCGCCATTAGTACATCTGATTATGGAAGTAACCATTCAGAAATGGAACACAATGGCCGAGTGTTGAATTCCGTTGAACTTAAATCATAACTAACATTATGGAAATGCTGGAAAATTGTAATTGATTGAAAAAAAAAATTCCCGACGCGATAGCTGAGTTGAGAATCGTCATATTGATAATGCCTCCTTTCTTTTACCTTGACTCGATGTTTGTATTTTTAGTTTAACGATTCGTAGACTAATAAAGTTTTAATATTTACTTTTCGTGGAAGGGACACATTGACGTCAAGCCGACTTTCGCTCTTGGTCCATTGAAGAGCTTGTGTTTCGTTTTCGAAAAGCTCCGATAAACCGGGCATATTTAAAAAATATCAGATACGTTAATTTCTAGAAACTGTAAAACTTTCTGCACTACAGTTACAAGCAACCAATCAAAGGACAACCAACTGTCAAAGGTTAATTTTCTTGCGGAAAAATAAAAAGTGAATCCATTTTAAATTACCTCTTTGTAACGTAATATATTAGGCGATCCGAGAGTTCAAAGTCAATAAATGCAATAGATTTATCGATAATATTAAATACATGTACAGAATTTATATAATATAAGAAACCCACTAATGCAACTTGATGAACCGCCAACAAATATTGCTAAAATTTGAATAATTGCGTAAATTGATGATATTATTTTGATTAATAAAATATCATCATCATTAGTAGTGGTAATACAGTTTTGCGCATTGAAATAACTTTACAAAAAAAAACCAAAAAAACAAAAAAAAAAACAAAAACAAAAAAAACAACAAAAAAAAACAAAAAACAAAAAACATTAATTTTATTAAAATACTACAGTACGGTTAGGCCTATTATTTTTTTTTTTATAAACGCTAACGTTAATGGTCATTCTCATTAATTATGGTTTAAATAAATAAATGTCCAGCGCATACAAACCACAGAGATACTTATCAAAGAATTTCATCTGGCTTCATAAAGATATTAGGAAAATGATCTGTTTTGGTTTACCAATTAATTATTAAGGCAAAGCAACTAATTGGTCCAACAAAACAGATAATTATCCATACTACACAGAAATAACATTAATACGATGATTTCAGTAAAGATCAGCAAGCAATATCAATGTGCAATCCGTAACAATTATTCACATTTAACGCGATCATTCAGTTCATTTAGACACCAATTCTAAATCGGCAATTGGAATTGGGATTATTGTTTTATAGAGACAGGTTAAGAAGTTCAAAAAACAGATAGCATAGGGGCCTACAGAAAACCTCACAAATTTCGGGCTGAATACTTTCTATTCAAGATGGTCTAAATCAGTGATAATTCGATTCACCATCATGGCCACGAAAAACTTTGATTTTTTTAACCATGAATATTAATAAAAACGGGCTTTTTTGACATCCGGAAAGGTCTTACATATAATAATAACAATATTAATAATAAAATAATAATAGTAATAATAAATGGTAATATTAACAAAAATTGGAAAGAAGATGAATTTATTAAACTTAAAGAATAATAAAATACAAATTATGCTAACAAATCACTTTTTTTTCCAATGATATTCTTTGACATCATGTTTATATTGATAACAATCGGCCTTATTAGCAATCCGAAAAGGGTCAAAAAGATATGGAAGTCTTCATTTATTCCATAACTGGGAACTGTACGGCTTACTTAACAATGATTCAATCGGTAAAAATTGATAACAAAGGAAAAAATATAATATTCATTTGCTCACTCTTACAATAAAACTCATCCGTGACCCGTTTCGGTATATATATATATTATTATATATCATATATGTGTATATAAATATTTATGTATATAAATATATATACAGTATATATATATATATATAACTATATATAGGTCTATAATTATATGTATATATATGATTGTAGGTGTATATAGGCCTATATATATAGGTATATAATATTATATAATATGAATATAGCAGGCGCTCCCAAGATATCCGTATAATCAATTTTATAGGCCTATATCCTTAAAAAAACGTCAGCCGCTTTTGTTTTTTTTTTTCTCTATTTTGTTTTACCACATGTTCACCAGGATATACGTACGC
>NW_022699258.1:196054-208953 GCF_011630105.1 Anneissia japonica | reverse complement strand
ATATATAATAGGCCTATATATAGCCTATATATATATACAATTACTATAAAATTATAATTATATACTTATATTTATGATAATATATATAAGATATACATAAAATGAACACACATACAGTATATAAATATGGATAGTGTTTTATCCCTTTGAGTTAATTAATATATATCAATGTTTCATGACATAAAGATGGTTAGAGTTGAATTTATATTAGCATGATATGGCACTGGGTTACAGTATCATCAGGCTGCTGTTTGCGGGTCCTGAAATGTTGATCGGCGACTTCCGCATCGAACTCAAGCTAACCTACCCCTCTTTAAGCAGACGTGTCAATCCTATATGGTCTTACTTTTTTTTGAAAACATTATTTTAAATCATCCCAGTAGTCAATGTGCTAATGACACTCGAATAGTGTATATTTGAGTTTATACATATATCATAATTTAATGAAAGAAATTAATTAAAATTTCTTAATAAATGTAATTTAGACAAGAAAAATCGGGAATGGTAGGAGAAAATGTTCGGATTTTAATTAGCTTCACAATTTACATTGCATACGTGTAGCTACAACGTGTTTTGTACAGAAACACAGATGTATATTCAGAATCCATGTTTATGCTACTATTAAGCAAGCCCAAATTGTTTTTATCATTGTAAACCATAGCGCTCTGGATTCAATAACCTATACAGAAGAAACTTGATAATGCCCTACTGATTCAGCTAGCGTTACAAATTCGACCAGCCTACGAACGTGAATGATGAACCAGCCCACATATTAGGTCAGATTTTGTAAAATACAGATTAGCTGCACCCATATAGATAACGAAATTCGTTCCTCCATATAATGTAGATTACAATACAACATATAACCTATCAGTAGCATGTCTAATAAAAATGTATAAAGCAAAACCTATGTAAAAAACGCACTCTCGTTGGGCGTTCGTAAGCGGCCATCTTGGATTTCGTTTAGCGATACTTATAAACTCCAAATACTCCTACAGAATTACAATCAATTTTTCATAAACTACGAAGCCTTTAACTAAACCTGTACGAATTTACATACTAGAATATTCAAGCATAGCTACAAACCTATTTTCTGTATCCAGATGTAAGTGGTAGAGGAGAATTTACACGTAAATACAGTGAATTTCTTAACAGAACGCATGTAATTCGGCTCGTTATGTCAACACTACACAGTCGCTCACACATGAAGCGTATCAATAGAATTACGGACTGTGTATTGTGCTTAGTCGTCCATTGGTGCTTAAATGCATCACGTGACCCTTGACATTCCATAAACGCTATAATATCGTTCGTTGCTGAAATCCATCAAATTGTGAATTTTACAAGTTAATATCTTTTCTGCGTAATCAACAATCTTCTTTTTTCGTTAATGAAATAATATTTCTAACGAAATCTTAATTATGCTGAAAAACTGATGACGATGTTTCGTTAGACTAGAATGGGAGAGTGTACTTTTCTCCGTTCTTTTGAACAATTCTTTGTTATCAACGCGGTTTTTAAATGTTTTTTAATCGATAATTTCGCAATACCCTTTGTAAAAGAGAAAGAAGAACGAAAATTGTAATAGATCGTTTAAATATTCAGTCTGTGTTGTCCTAAGTAATTGGACATTAAAATTCAATACCGGTAGGTCTAGGCTTATTGGAATTACTTCCTTGCATGGTTTATAAATTAGCTCAAATAAAAATAGGAACGAGACATTATTTTTCATGCCAGTTACCAGATGCATAAACAATACCGTTCCTTTATTTTTGTATATATTGGCTGCTAATCAAGTTAAGGATTTTCGTAATAAGATGTCAGCAAAAACCCTATCTGTGAAAATCTGCCAATTTATTTATATCGGTTTAAGAAAATCAATGTTTTGATTTAAATTTGTATTGTTTTAAAGATTTATAAGACCGATGATACTAGGTTGAATGTATACGGTGTACAAAATTATGCCTAGTGCCTATTACGTAGGAATAACTATCGCAGCTCAAACGATTATTTTATTTCATTTTTTGTACATGATACTTTTAATTTGATAGGCCTACCTCTATAATTATGTAGAGTCGGCACATTTAAAGAAACTAATTAATTTAAATTAATCAATATAATTGAATAATAAATAATTAAATCTAATTAATTTTAAAATCTATATGTCATTTGAAAACGAACAGTAGGCATATATAGGCATATATGCTTATGAATTTTCCGAGTTCCGAGTCAATTCAAATGTATTCATGTGTGTGTGTGATTTTTATGATATATCGTTTAAAAAGGAACATCCAAACAAATACAGTGGTAAAATGTTTTTGTTCTGGTTGCAGCGAATTATTTAATAATCGACATTATTGTCCCTCTAATTTGGTAGGCTCGTCAATGTTTAATAAAATATTAAATTGGCATGTAGTTTTAGTTATATGCTAACCTCTAAACTAAGCCTACGTGGTGGGCGTGTGGCACCAAAATTACTATTGTCTAAAGTATTCTTATTCTGTTGCTTCGGATGGCCATTTTTCATCGTTAAATATGAAAGAAGACCCAATTAGTAAATGCATTATTGCGAGCAATACCGTCTAACGATTTCACCAGTCTTCAAAAATGTTTTTCAAGATGGTTTTTATTTTGTCTCTCAATGCATGCAGACGTTGGAGAAATTCATACAATTAATTTTAGAAATTAAGAAACGGTTAATGAAAATGTATTACATTTGAATAAAGTCGATTTTGCTTATCGCCGAATGTTTTTATTACTGTATTGTGGCTTCCCTCAAGCCTCCGAGTTCACACTGTGCACTGGTCATCGTTTATTGTAATTATTCTTTAAAAGTCCATGGTGAATGTGTAACCGTAGAGGCACTATGCGTAGTCACGCTTCGGATAATTTCACTCCCGTGGGATCACAACTAAGGTAGCGCGGAATCAATAGAATGTTCCAATGTAGTTTTTAGTACGGTATAAGCCAAAGTGGAGGCCTAGCCCTTAGGCATCTGTTGTCTTTCATCAAAGTCACTTAAGCGAGTGTGTATATGATAGTTTGTTTATCTACGGAAAAAGACGGATTTTGGCGAAGACTAATAATGAATTAAAAATTAACCTTCTTGATTTATAAAACAATTTTATCAACCACGAAAAAAAAAAAGAAAAAAAAAAGACATTGCTAGAGAAATTTAAGCTGACTTTTAAAACTAAAAATCAGGAAACACTAAATTTCTGCCTCACCGGTTACAGACTATATAAAATTATAAAATATTAATGAAAAAATGTAGTACGGTATACGATTATGGTTATTTATTGTAGTGTAAAAGGTAATTAATTCTACGTCATATCTCTCACTTCGGATGCTGACTCTGTGACATCAATGTCATAATGGTTTAACACTTAATGAGATTTCAAATCGTTACATATCAAAACGAAAACAATTAATGAAGATTAATAAACACAAGAGGCATAGGCTTACATGGGAACTGCTCGCTTTAACGGGTTTACATTTAGTTCCGTTCGTACATACTAGTGGAGTTATGACATACTATTGGATATAGTATTATTGTATACATGCTTTTCTGCTTTCTTTCGATAACTATTCCTGTAGACCTCGTGCGCATATCATTAACATTGTAAAGAATGAGTAGCGTACGTTCTATGGTTTTATTTATTCAACAATTCACACATTATCATTATAGGCCTTCGTTCTGCCTGGTTAGGCCTATCTGACTCCACTAAAGGAATCAATAACAATTTATTCCGTATGCCTGAGACCATGGAGCTTAATTTTCTTTCCTCCATGCTGAGACACTGACCAGCAGATTTAAACACATAGCTTGCCGCTTCTATTTTTGTTTGGATTATGATGGTGTGTTTATTGAAAACCCCTCTGCAATAAGTTTCTTCATCATAATTATTATAAATTATTTCCAAGTATCGGGCGAGAATGCACCCTTGAGACACGGAAGTTGTGTCTTTTCCTTCTATTGGGAACTGTGTGAGTTCACCGAAATTCGTTCAGTAATAATTACGAGCTGGCGCGGTTATGCATACGAGTATTACACAGAACAGCTAAGATTTTTCCCCGATCGTTGCAATACATATAACACATAATTAAGACGGATATTTGATAATGATTACATACTAATGTAAGCAAGTCTGGCCATCACACACAAACACAGCCTACAGGGAAATATCCATCTCTCCTAACGTCTATAATCCAAACACACCGGTGGTGTATTTTTGGTCGTTAACATCATCGTCTGTAATATTAATGGCGATGTTTAAACATATTTGTTATTCAGGTTAATTATAAATGGTCGATTTAAAAGAAATAGACTTTTACTACACTCTTTTCAAATATTAATTAACGATATGTTATTTTAATCCTTACCTAGATTTCATTGTCTTTTATTAATGTAATCTTAATTTTGTTTACATAAAATATTTGTCTCTTATCTTATTCATCTCCACATCTTAATATATGCTTTTATAGATTTATATGCTAATTTATAACAGAAAGTTCGATTGGACTGATCATAATATAAAAGAAAATAATAAAAATATATAGACAGATTGAAATTATAAATATATATAAAATAATAAAGAAGGTAGAGGAAAATATACTTTTTTTGAGTATTTCGTAACTGTTCAATAAACCTTGCATGAAATATATATGTATATATATATATAATATATATATATATATATATATACTTAATACACATATATAATTATATATATTATAATTGCATTTCATACCGTATAGCCTGGTTATCGTAACTATATTTGATAAATATTTTTTGGAAAAAAAATATATTGTTCCCACTAATTTATAAAAAGGAAAAACCACAAGAACCGTCAATCTTATATGGAAAGTCTGACTAACAACTTGTCTCTATCTGAAACGCTTACTAATTATTTTACTGTGTCAAATGTTTGACGTTTTCTGTATTATTCTTCAGTAAGTTTGCTTTTAAGAAAGGTATCGGTAATAACCGCCATCTATATAACTTTTAAGCGCTTACAATATTGCTCCTACTTCCTCCATTTCATACCATAGAGCTACAATATTCTTCTCTCGACATTAATGCTTTTTTAATTTCAATTAATTTTTATTTGTTTAAAGATAAGCTGGAGTGCTACTTTAAGATCGTTATTGTTATTTAAGTTCTTCTAATTGTTAGAGTGTCTTGGTGTTTTTGTTTGTTTGTGGATGATCGTTTTTAATGCTTCCCGTATCGTCTTAAACATTGATCTTGTTATTTTCTATTCGTTATTTTCTTGACTGATTTTCAATACCGTATTCAATAAAAAGAAAATTAAAAGATTTGTTTTTTTTTTGTTTTGATTGCAATTCTAAATTTGATAGCATCATTGGATTGAAACTCAAGGTATCTAGGCCTATTAATCATTTTATCACATTTGTGAGATCCTATAATTTGTAACATTATAAACGATGAACTTTAATCTCGTGAAATTAACTCTTAATTGAGCTATATACATTTTCAAAGAAAATAAATAGTAAAAATGACAATTCCTATGTGGTTTTCATTAGGCCTCATTAATTTAAAATTTTATTTTCTGAATAATTAGAAAACGAGTTTGCCTATTCGATGTTTGATATTTTTTACAGTTTTTATGAGTTCGGTTTAGTTTTAATAAACATATTCTGGTTAATTAAACGAATTGAATATTTTTTATGAAACATGTATGGTGAATATTTTTTATTAATAGGCCTAAATAATTTTAACCATATTTTTATAATAATAAAATTCTTTAATTAATTATCCCTAATTATTCATTTTTTTTGTTAACTCTTTTATCGTGACCTTTAAATTAGTATAAATGACATTACAATGTGTCTGGTATATTCATATTTATAATGTCTTTTTTTTAATCAAATGGATAAGACTTCGTACCGGTATTTATTTTAAACACCGTTTCAATCTAGTGTAGGCCTAATTTATAAATAGGTCTATTAATACATTTAAATGACTATTTTTTTTATAACTGAGGATTATTGCATGATATGATAGGCCTATGCACCTGGACAGACCAAGCTGAAGCAACGATTCGTAAAGCTATTAGCGTTTATACATTTTAAGGAAACTTCACAATTTTGTGGGTAAATGAATATATAATTTTACTGTTCAACAAGGCCATTATACAAAGTGTTCTGATGTTTAATTTAATTTGTTACTATGGTAACATGTTTGCATATAGTAGTCAAAAGGGATCAACGCATAAATAGAGATAATGTCTGTATATCTTTTAGGTCTAACTTAACTGGGTAGATTAAGAATACCCTCTAGGATAACAGTACATTATTGACTTTCGTTTATTCCAGCATGCATATTTACTTATAATAACCATCGATAAATACATTTTTTTGTTGTAAATCTGGTATGTCCCTGAGGTATAACAACACCCGATAATACCAAGCCCCAACAACGTATCGTATTTTACATTGTTATTTACTGTATTATATATTTATTTATGTGTTGATATGAGAAAAAGAATTTCAAATTTTAATTTGACAATGAAGTTATCTTGTATCTTGTATCAAAGGATGTAAGTAACTAAATGAGACATTTTAATCTTTAGCCAATTGCGCAGAGGTATATAAATCTTTCAAGTTTGAATGCCAATCAAGATTTGGATTTAGAATGTATTTAACGAAAAAAGATTTAAAATTATATAAATTAAGAATTATATTTTTATTAGTTGTCCATTTCGAATTGAAATTTGAAATTAGAAATTTCGGTTGAGCCTCTTGGGACTAACGACAGCCACAGTGCAGTACCAGTACCGTGATGTAACTGATACATTGTCCTTAGGCCAATAAATAAACAATCAATTCTTGTGTTGGCCACGTTTTAGGAAAATCCAAAAAATGGGTAGGTCGGTAGGAAAAGTTTTTTTTCCCCTACCAATAATGCCTAAAAAGTAGAAAATACACGAAAATACAACAGGCCGTAATAAAATCAATATTGAAGAGCAAAACGATCGCATAACATTGTCGCATCGCCTACCGTCCAGCAACAGGCCTGTTCCAGCTTTTTTTTAGCTTATTAAAAAAAAATTTTCGTTGTAGTAAAATAAAAAAGCAAAAAAAAAAAAAAAAAAAAAAAAAAAAAATTGGGCCGGTCGTGGCCAACACAATCATTCTTTTGGCCTTATCCTGCCTACTATGTGTGTTATTCGACTGGCCGAGTGATCAGAACCTCCAACGTTAATCGGGGCTGAACCAGGTTTTGTATCACCCACTAATGTAACAATCAACCACTAATGTAACATTAACCACTATTGTAACACAAATCAACCACTGTTGTAATAATTCATTAACCACTATTGTAACAACGATTTAACCACTGTTGTAACAAAAATCATTAACCAATATTGTAACAGCAATTTAACCACTAATGTAACAATGTACAATATATAGGCCTAGTAGTCTTCAAGCCGAAACCTTATGTACATTGTCATATTAAAAAAAAAACAATTTCAAATTTTATGATGGCTGTGGCATTTTTAAAATTTTATAATTTGTTATATAGAGGTTAAAGGGCAGATTTTAAAAAAGGTCTGAACAAGCCCAAATTGGACAGGGATAGTCCCTGTGACATTGTAAATATTTTTTCTGAAGTTGAAGGTCGAAGCTTATGAAAGGAAAATCTTTTTTAAAAAGATCGGCTTTTTAAATATGTTGTGATTTTTGATATAGATGTTAAAGGTCAGATTTTAAAAATGGTCTGAACAAGCCCAAATTGCACGGGAATGGTCCTAATTATGTTACTTAAAGGCCAAGGGGTATAAACAGGGGCACTAATATTTTGAATGGATGTTAATCCTCAGTGGTACTATAATTTTTCGAGTAAATAAATGCCTAGTTATAGCCTACTAAAACGATAACGATTAACGAAAAAAATATTTTTGTATTTTATCGTTTTATTATTATTATTATTATTATTATTATTATTATTATTATTATTAATAATAATAAAAATTTGACTTGATTTATGAAAAATTTTTTATCGTATACACGATTATTTTTTTTAATGGGAATATTTTTTTTTTTTTAATTGTTGACTGTTATTTTTCAAAATATAAACAGGTCTTAACGCATCACCATGCTGCCTGGGTTTGGTTAAATCAAGTCTCAAAGTGTAAATTGATATGTCATCAGAATATAGTTTTTGTGAAAACATCTCCATATTTCTCTATGTCTGTTGGTCAGTGGGAAGGTCCCTATTACGTTTAACATGCTATTTTCCCTATTTCTGTTTGTCGTAATGTAAATAAGCTTTCGGCTTAGGGACTTCTATATATTGTACGTTGTTAAATTAGTGGTTAAATTGTTGTTAAATTAGTGGTTAAATTGTTGTTACAATAGTGGTTAATACCTTTTGTTACAACAGTGGTTAAAACCTTGTTACAATAGTGGTTAATGAAATTGTTACAACAGTGGTTGATTTTTGTTACAATAGTTGTTAATGTTACAACAGTGGTTGATTCTTGTTACAACAGTGGTTAATATTACATTAGTGGTTGATTGTTTCATTAGAGGGTGATACAGGGTTCAGAGTGCAGCTTAAATGTATTGTAACAATTTCAATGGTGTACTTAATTTTAGCAATTTGCAACTTGAAGACATTTTCAATTATTTACACCTTTTTGAGGTACCGGTAGATGTTCAGACCTAGGCCAGCTATAGATCATGAAATTTTCAATTATTTTATCTTAAAAACGTTCAATATAGATCTTGTATTAATAATTGCGAAGACCGAAAGTAGGCCTATACAATATTAAAAAGGATAAAAAGTATGAGGGGCCAAAATATTTGGTTCTCTGGCTACTGTTTTTTAAGTACGGTGCGTTGCTTATAAATTTGTAACTACAACCAAGATCCAGCCATTCCCAAAGTATTGTTGTTTCAGTATTTTATTTTATCTTTAACTTATGATTTTTAACTTGTTACAACAGTGGTTAATATTACATTAACCACTTCCCTCGCCGACGAATCCAACTTCGCTCCCTAGCGGCGTAGCTATGTAAGAACAGCCCCTGTGCAAGAATAATTTGCGATGCGTCAACCGAGGGCCGTAGATCTAAGTTATGACTAGTGGGCTGTCTCTTATACACATCTAGATGTGTATAAGAGACAGTTTGTAGGCATATATAAGATATGGATAACATAAGATAAGACAAACTATATTTGGTTTCCTTGATGATTAACTACACAAATAATCAGTAGGAAAAAAAAATTAAAACAAGGAATAATTGCACTTAAAAATAATATATACATGAATGAGTGAAAAAACAATATATATATGTATAGTACCGGTAGGCCTACAATACAAACTATCTCTGAAGAGTTGAATTGTAAACATCTAGATGTCTGTAATAAAAATCTTTATTATTATCATTATATACTGTATATCATAATGATTATATAATGACATCCACTCATCTTCCAATCACTAATATGTCGTTGGTAGCACAAATGAATAAATGTTAGTCGTTGACTTTTGGAACAAAATATTAATACACTTCTAACGTCACTGCGTTCTTTGTCAGCGTTATTAGACGACTGCCTATAGTTGCAACAGTAGTTTCGGTTCAATTTCCGATCATTTACAATGTTAATTTGTCGCATTTTCCCACTTCATAGAGGTATCAAATTGTATACTTCAGTGCTTACAATATTTACATAACGTGCAATCCTCCACACACTAATATAGAACCGGTATGATACATTTTACAAAGCGTTGTGATATGTGATATATTAAAAGTCAGTTACTCTATCGTAATGTATATAATATTTTATTACTTATTTTACATTTTATATTTATCTGCTTGACCTATACTCAGATGTAGCTTTTTAATGATTTATGCGAATGATTATACCTTTTAACATCATTTTAGGATGTAATGATAATGATATAACCATAAATATCAGCAGAGCCAAGTATGGACATCCACGCTGATAATGATAATAATAATTAGCCTAATATAATAACAGAATGGCTAGTGACAAAAAAAAAAAAAAAAAAAAAAAACAGTAACATTAATATTAACAATATTTATATAATATGATAATAAATAATAACAGATATCACCAATAAAAATAATAACAATAATAAGATACTTTTATAGCCATGTTTACATGGCCGTTTGCTATCAGAAAAAAAGGTACATAGCGCGACAACGCTAAGCTTTAAAAAAGCGTTTTGGAACCACAGACTAAATGAGAAAATAATAATGTTAATAATAATAAATAATAATAATAATAATAATAATAATAATAATAATAATAATAATAATAATAATAATAATAATAATAATAATGATAATAAATACTATAAAGTATTATTTTACTTTGAAATAAATATCTTAACGTTAGTGGTAAGGTAGGTCTACGACGGCTTTTAATATCAGCTTTATCAGACGCTGTTCTATCAGAAGCATTTCCAAATATATTTTACAAGTTAGGCCTAGAAAATATTAAATGTTTAGTAAAATGAAATAAGTGATGTTTGTGTATCAATTCCACTTAAGTACACACTGTCATTTTTTTTTAATGAAGATTGCCGCAATAATAATAACAGCAACCGCGACGAGGTCTAACTGACGTCCTATTTACATTATGATTATCTCCAGTGAATATACAACAAACATACGGGACACAGGCTGAGTCACGTTTTCCGCCGACAGCTGTGATATGTCTTATGAATGATATATTATTTCATTCATGTAGGCCTACTCGCTGGGCCTAATATTTATCGGTAGGCTAAACGATTAATATCAGACTGAGAGAGTCAATTTTCAGCTTACAAATCCGATTCCACGCATTGCTGGTTATTTCTGAATCTGAGCATTAATATTCGAGGCACGTGGGATGGTCATTTGAAACAGTGATTGGATTTTTTGCTGAGCCTCTGGAAAATATTGAATAAAATTTCATACATTAACTTTACTAAACCATTCGATGCGGTTTCTAGCTAGTGTTCTAGCACTGGGTAGGATCCTCGTCTACATCATTTCATCGTTTCAACTAGGCCTACATCCATCATTCAGTAGCAGGATTGTGATCGTGTTATGTTCTCATATTAGTGAGGAGCAGGCGGCACACATTAGGTCGATTACTATTCGGCCTAGAAGATACTAGCTGTGAGCAATTTATGCTACATTAGCTGATAATCAACGACTAAGGTATTGGTTGACACATAGTCATTAAATCCTTTGTATTGAATCTATTTGGTTAAAACGCCACACTGAACGGCGGTAAACCAACGAAAAAAACCTACTCGATACAAATAGTTACAGCATAAATGTATTGCGACACGAGATTGAAATAAATTTATGCTATTCAAAGCATTAGTTTTGGCACATAGAATACTAGAGTTACTTCCAATGTCCTTTAAAAGCATAGGCTCCATTATTAATAATATAGAAAATACGATACAAGATTGTACTGCAGTCAAAAAAATACTAATGGATACTAATTTATACTTAATAGGCCTAATACAAATATTAATAGACCTACAGTAATACTAACTAAACTAATAATAATAATGATGATGATAATATAATATTATAATAAAACTATTATTATTATTATTAATTATTATCATTTATTAATGAAAGTACCACAGTATCGGTGTGTATTTTTTTTACTTATTTGAGAAGGGGATGTGGGAGTTTATTTCAATTGAATGTTATGTGTTTCATAGTATTGTTGTAGGAGACTATGCAAAATAAGCTCATTCAAAAACAGTAGAGTACTCTTATATTCCCGACAGCCTGTTTTTGTTTTCCTTTTCTCGTATTGCGTTTCATATTGTCGGTAAGTTATTAAACAACAAAATATTCAGCTGAAATACGGAGAACTCATTGACAGTGAACTTATGTTGAACTTTTGATTAAACCGTCAGGGTTTCAACTACGTGTACTTTCTTTTAAACTTTAATATCATTTAGAAGGTTAATTTAATTTAAAATATGTAATAGTTTTATCATAATAACATTATATAATAATGGTCAAAATAAATGAATGCACGGAAAATATACATAATGGTTGAATATTTTTTATTCTTTATTGTTATACATAAAATAGCATCATAATATATATTCATGAAAACTTTTTTACATCTCAAACGTTTTATACAAAATGTATTCATAAAAATGTATCGCATATAATGAACCACATGTAGGCCTAATCTGTTTTATTAAATTTCATCAAAATATCATTCATAAACATTAGCGGTCATCAAAAAGATTCATAACACGCATTCACAAAAAAAAAAAAAAAAAATAAAATAAAATAAAATAAATAAAAAATACAAAAGAGTACCGGTATATATTTGAATAAGGTTTAAACAGAAGATACAATAATATAGAAAAGAGACCATCAAAGTTTATACTTAAAGTGTAAAATTAAAGTCTTATTACCAAAATAATTGTATGATGTAATTTTCTTGTTTTTTTATAATTGCATTTAACGTAGATTAAGTTCCATTCATTAAGTGGCAGGTTTTCCATTGTTGAATAAGAGGTTTAATCGATAAATTTAAATAAATTTGGTGATAAGATACTTGCATTCCGCGTGTCCCTGGCACAAATCCCAAGAGACACCAGTATTTTCTTTCACGAATAGCCTCAAATAAGACTTATGTTAGGTCTATCAACGATCTTGTAAGGGACAATAAGCCTATATTTCATGTTACTAATATATATTCACTAAGGATATAAGTATATTGGACTATCGAATTTTAATCTTTTAACAAATTTCAGTTCTCTGTCAACGCAGATATTTGCATTGTCATAAAATAAGATAAAATTTAATTCAATATATAATAATTTTCCAATGATTTTTGGCTTGATGCAATCTCTTGAAATCCACATTTTA
>NW_022699258.1:194116-195161 GCF_011630105.1 Anneissia japonica | reverse complement strand
AATTTTAGTTGTTACAGGCTTCCTGGTCTTCTGCAAGCTATTCCAACCCGCATTAATACCAAAGTTTACTACAGATATATCGGGTAACACGATTTAAATCGTTGCAAATTCGATTCTACAGTGGGTCGTAAAATTAAAAATAAAGAGTTCAACTAAAAATAATGGAATGATAAGACGCTTTTATATGCCTCGCCGCAGGTCAAGGAAGGCGATGGGTCAGTCAACTTCTCTGTATGTAGGCTTACCTCCCATCGTTGAACTCTAAATGATACTCTGCTCAGGCGGATGGCCTAGCCTTCCAATAATTATAGGAAAATATAAAGATTATTCTACACAAAAGATGGTCCACTCCGAAAAATTATAACTATCACTCCCGTTTAGTGTGTAAAATAAATTGTATAGGCCCCAGTATGCTTCAGGTGTTTTAGATAATATAAAATAACAACTAAACTTTTCGATAAATCATATATACACGTCTCGGACTGAAAATATAAATATTTTATTTTTTTAAATAAATAATTTATTATGAAACTATGAAATTATTTTGATACACATTAGCGGTTATTGTTGGCCTATAATTCAAATACTTTAAATCAAGATTTTAGAGAAAATATAGGCCTCGAATTAACGTCTGCAGACAACATTGAACACATCTTTGTACGTTTTTCAATAGTGAATAATAGTCCTCAATTCATTGTACAAATAACAAAGTAAAACGTGAGTTGAGGGGCACGAGCTATTAGTATAAGATGATCAGGTAATCAGTTTTAATATGCAATATTCCAAAGGGAAATTGAGGGTGAAAATAGGGGAAGGCCACAAACTGTGTGGTTTAGATAGGTGAGATACAAAATAAAAATAGGCACATGTATATGATAGGCCTATGTAAAATAAGTCATTGCAAAGAAACTCAACTGGTCGTAGTTAAACAACTAGAAAATACGGGTTATGTATCGTTACATTTCACAGCCTGCAATACACACTCAGGACAGCGCTGGAGATTGGCAGGATCAAAAATTTCGCACCAATCAATATTCATGTCTCA
>NW_022699258.1:166203-194026 GCF_011630105.1 Anneissia japonica | reverse complement strand
TCTTTATTGCAATTCGTAACAACTTGAAGACTGCAATCAAAATCGGAAAGAAGTAGACAAACAGGAAAAATACCAGACAATAATCAATAAAAGAAAATGAATATACATCTTAATAATTTATAAAAGAAAAGTAGGTAAAATTCAGAAAATTTATGATTTTTAAGATTAATATATACATTAATGAATAAATTGAGAAATTCATATTGGTACAAATTTAAATACATTCAAAAATTATGAAAATTGTAGCTTATTATATACATTGTACTCTCTTGAACATATAAAAATTACATTATATAAAATATATCACAGATTTCTAACTTTACATTCAAAGTTTATAAATAATTTATTTATATCTACTGCGAGATGGTTTAGTTCAAGTTCACGTTATTTATTATACCATACACTGTCATAATTCATTGTCTGTTGTGACCATTATAATGTTTTATTTATTCATGCCTTATTTATTTGTTTATAAATTTAAATTATGCATATTTTATATATTTGAAGGTATAAACGTAAGTAAGTCGTTATTATTCAAGGGTATGTTATTTTTATTCTCAATTGAAAGCAAGCAATTTATTTAGTCCTACATTTAGTAGACGATTAATGTAGGCCTATTGAATTACAGACCTACTTGCTAGAGGACTTTTATTAAGAAACATAGATAACATGCATCGATTGAGGACAATTGCAAAAAGTCGACAAACATTGAGAAACATTTTATAGCAATTATTCATTTGTATTACGATATTGAATGATAGGCCTATTTAACTAACAATGTTGAAATATCCCGCTTAATGTACGTGCCTGTATTAGACTCTTGATCATAAATTTTGAGTTTACCCTACAGTTAGAAATAAAAAATAAATAAAAATTGAATTACATACATTTTCAAGTAATAGGCCTATAGGTTAGTACCGTAAGTCAATACACACAGAAGGTGTATCTTTAATTATGATTGTACAGTCTACCAATTGTTATAGTCTCTGCTATCTTCGATTCAATTTATTATTATAAGCTAATGAAAAAATATATATGCGAACGTTAATGGCGTATGGGCCTTACATCGGAGATCGATTTTAGCACCCTCCGCTTTTCAACTTGAACTTACAACGTCACGTGCCTGAGACTGTATAATGTATGTTTTTTACGTTAGTGGATACAATTCTCTTGTTCAGTTCTGCATCATAAAGTGAGAATTAAAAATGGAAAGTCAACACAAAGCCACTCACGTGAGATAGTTGGCCTATATAATAATACTAATAACAACTACAACAAAAATTGACAAAATAATATGAAGATGTAATGATGATGATGAGTATTATATTATGGATGGCATGCTGTCATGACCTATGCGCATCACAAGACAAGAAATAATATGCTGAACTCCTATTCATTAAACTATGACTTAATCAACAGTAAGTACGGTATATGACATTGGTTGCTGTAGGCATTATGCGAATGCATAATATGTAATTATTCATTAGTTACATTCTTAAAACTTCAAAAGGTGTTAAGCTCAGACTATCAAATTTTCTTTGACAAAAAAACCCTGTTGTATGACCATATATAGTCATGATGTGCCTATATATGGTCATGGTGTGATGTTAATTATGACTATATTTAGGCTTTAATGTGGCTGATTTATTCAAGCAATGAGGTGGGAATGCCTATGCGATGTGAATTATATAAGGATATAGGTCCTATATGACTAAGGTTGGACAATTCTTGATACCTAAGTATTAGTGACATAATGTTAAGCGTAGGCCTACCTAGTTTTATTATTAACATCAATAATGGTAAGAGTTGGAGACTTGATAACGCATAGTTTTCTTACTCCCCGATGAGCCTTAGCCGCCTCCTGTTGGAAGAAAACGGAAATTTGTAAATAGGAAATCTGTAAAAGATTCTTGTGCGACTGTTGATCAATTTATTATGTATAAAAAGCTATGTATAATGTGGTCTCGAATTTACAATTATTGGCGAACGAGTTTAGGCCAACATGGTGCAGCGTACGGATAAATTGACACAAATTGAACATGTACAGCCCGCTGCTCTATTCAAATGTCATTTCCTATGACAGTCTCCTAACAAGTTTGCGGTCTTCTTATGAACTGCATCCGGAAGTCGCCTCGGATACAACTATAGTGATAATACCCTTGTTAATTACAGGCATACAGAACCCTGATTCTAAGCTAGAAAACTGGGAAATGTATTATTCAGTAACATGCGACTAATATAGTAACGTCATAGATGTGCACAAGTAACTCAGGACAGTTGATTTTTCGTCTAATGATGTTTGTATTGAAAACGAAAATAAAACTTGAATATTTACAGGACAAACGAATAGGCCTACAGAAAAAGAGAATGATAAGCCTACAGGTTTTAAATAATAAATATTTTAATTTATCCAATATTTTATTACAGATATTGTTAGTTGTGAAATCTGGAAAAAACCTTCATAAAATTGATAACGATCAAATAAGTGTTTAACTTACATTTTACTACAAAAAGAAATAAGTATTTTAATTATTTCTTATAACGATCAGACCGCTTTTAAATGCTTGTTCGCCAATCCCTTGAAATTCCTTAAATGTCGTCGTCTTACTAATGTTATTGTTAGGCCTACTTTTATTTCCGTAATGAGTAAGGCATTGCTTTTTAATTTCATAATGTGTTGTGTTGACTAATTTGTGTTACTGTAATTTTTTTTAAAAATATTTTTGGTGTGATTCTGTAAAACGTTTAATACCCGGTACATATTTGAATTTTCTCAATTTTTATATTGTAACTTTGTCATGTGCATTTTTTAAAAATCAATTTTAAATCATAATAATTAGAAGAGTAATAGTAATAATAATGATAATAATTATAATAATAATAAAAGATCTTCATAAACTGTGTATGCATGAGCAATGTAATTTACTATTTTCGATGAATAAACAATACTTTGACTTTGAATTTGACAATGTTTTAATTGATTACCAATAAAATCATTTTAACTGTTTTTTTTAATCATCATGATAACAATGATTAATCATATTACCTTTATGTCTTTCATTATATATTATTATTTTTAAATGACAAATTGTTTCATATTATCAGTCAATTTTGATATATTTGCAACTTTTATGTATGTAATTCTGTGTGTTAAAACGTGTCAGCGGCTCGTAGAAAGCTGAAATGGTGATCCTCTAATTTTAAACAAATTCTCAAAAATTATGAAACAATAAAGGCATATAAAGTAATATGCCTATAATTCTTAATTTTATTTTAGAACGATTTTATTATTTTCCGATCTGCACCCCTGTACGTCTCTTTAAAACGCACTTGACATAACTGAAACTTATATGGATCAAAACAACGTTGTAATGATTTATATATTGTTCTGTTTCTTTCCATAATATACGTTTAATAGGCCTAAGAGAGTGATAAAAAATCTCCTTATTCGATCGTAAATTATCTTACTTTTTAGGCTATATTTAATTTGTCATTGCTAATTTGAGTTGTTAATTAGTTCACTTAGGCTTAGTTTTAGGTTTTCACTTTATAAATGCCATTTTGAGAGACGTCTTTTTATATTTTTAAAAATTAAATTGCACTTATTGTTAATTGATCTTTACTACATGATGTTTATAAATAATGTTTAATTGAACTGAATTAAACTCTTTCCATAATCATAGTAAATATTAAAGTAGAGCTTATGCTGTATTTTGCAAAAGGATTGAGGTTTCTTCATTTTTCCCCTTTAATCTTTTTATTGCAAAAATCATCATATCAAACACACAGTATCATGAATCAACAAGAAAAAGGGACGAAATAGGCCTAATTGAAAAAGGACTAATAGGAGACTCGAGGTCCATTGTATTTACCAACCACTTTTCAGCAAAGTAAATATAAAGGTTGGTAGTTAAAGCTCTCTTTAAATTGCGTTATTATTATCATTTTTATCAGGTCACAAAGATATACCATCGTGCAGAGAGGTGCATCGCTAGAGTTGGCCTCAACAAACCAAATATAGCCTAATCGTTTAATGGTCCACAAAAGTGAAAACGAACCACAATAGGTAATTATTAATTATCTTGGCAAAGTTGTAATAATGTTGTGATATAGCCTATTTCATTTAAAAACCGGGTCTGTAGTAGGCCAACATTTACTATAGTGCACGCCTTTTACATTATAGTTTTGTATAGCAATCACAATAGGCCTGTACAATGAGCAAATGCATTTTTAAACCGTCTACAGGTAAATTAAATTGCATTAAATTGCATTTGGTAGGCCTAAGTTAAATTGCACTTCTCGGCACGATGGTCATTTTGACCTGATTAAAATCGGTGGTTCTGGTTCTGGTGGGTAAAGCCGATCACCTAAGGACTCCAAAAGTGAAGGAGATGTGATGGTAATAATAACGGAAGAGACCCTTGATTACCAACCACGGAAATTACTACTCAAATCTTTATGCCCATGTTATTTACCATGACGAGGTCATGCTATTTAAAGTCATGTCAACTTCATGACGCTGAATTTTTCAATAGCTTTGAAAACTAACGCTTTGGAAGTTGGAACATGGCCTATTTTATACCTCCATGTCAACCACATTTTTAAAAAGGTGGCAAAACATAATTTTAACTTTTGTGATTGGCTAGTCCATGGTGTAATCTAACATTCGTTAATACAAATCAGCCATGACCCACGGGCAAGAGATCATATCGATGATTAAATGTTTTTAATCTGCGAAGACAAAATAAGTTATACAGGGCAATATGCTATCACAATTTGTTTACTTTTTCAAAACACAAGAAGTGTAGGCATAGGCCTATAAGTTTATATGTAATAAATATATAAATAATAGGCTAACAGTGCGCGATCCGAAGATTAGATTCTGGTTCTGGTGTTACATAATCAATCATAGACCATCAATTAAACGTTAAACATGTACTGTCCCTTGCAAAAAACAAAAACAAAAAAAAATCATAAAAATTAATTTTTGAAATTTACTTGCCCATTTTGAAGTAACATAAAATTTTCAACTTGAACATAGAAATTAGTGTATTTTAAAAATGCTTACCCATAAAAACCATCATTTTACAGCAAAAAAAAATGATAGAAACACTTCCAGTCACTGGAAGTGTTTTATTATCTTTATTATAATTATCCAGTTAAAAAATCAGGAAACACATTTTTTTTAAATTTAATAATTTCTATGCTCAAATTAATAATTTTTATGTTACTGCAAAATGAGCAAGTTACTTTAAAAATTATTTTTTATGATTTTGGTCATTTTCAAGGGACAGTACATCTTTAAGTCATAATAAAAGTGGTCGAATATAGAAACACATGGTGTCAACCGTAATAGGCCCCTATCAATCATTTGTAACGAAAGTTACAGATGCTTGATACTACGTTGTATGAAAAATGTCTCTGGCGAGTTTCGAACCGCTTTAATAATGAGAGTAATAAAACTAAAGGCTGGCATATTATTGCATCAATGATTGATTGATATAAATACAGTTTTTAAAATGTATCCTTAATCTGACACAGCTATATTTATATATTATATAGTTGTCTAAAGTGGGAATAAGATAATTAATGCACAAAACAATTAGTAGGCTAGTACGGTAATAATAAACAACGTAACAGGGTTTGGGTTGCTTGCTCTCTCCTGCAAAACATTAGCGGTGTAGCGCCTCCTATAAACACACTGAGAAAGAAAGGACAACACAAAAATCGGCGAACTGAAAATGGCAGCGACCGAGGCAGTTGTTTTGAGGCGGAATAGACCAGGAACGAAAGTAGAGGTTATTTTTCATTTTTCATGTTAATCGTTACTACTAAGTACAGTATTGATACATGTAGCATAATGGGCTCCTTCAAGTAAAGCCTAAAGGGGATCTGATACGGGAAAGTGAGTAATACATAGACCTAAGCTAGGCCTACCTAGGCCTGTTTTGCCCCTCCTTATACTTTGCGGGGCCGTGTATTGGAGTTTTGTTCGGCGTTTAGATAGGCCTAGGCAGGCCATAATTGTACATGGCTAAGCTAGGCCTAAGCACTGAGTAGTAAAACCATAGACTAAAACTTAGTTAAGTCTATAATAATAAGCTGACTACTATCTGTATAGTGTAGTGGGCTGTACATGGCCCAGTCTAAAGCTGTGTGCGCTAATTCACTTTTTTAGTAGGCATATACCCATTAATCTAATCTTAAATCATCTAAAATTTTTACACAGTACTATATTTACTATTTTCATAGGAGTTTTATGGCTGGTGTGACCAATCATTCGAGGAAATGGACAGCACGTTAGCTGTACAACAGGTAAGAGAATGAGTGTTCATCATAAACATTATTATTTACTGATACAGTATGCAGATCCTCTTGCTGGCCTAATAATTGAGGGTTAAGTCCTATTGAGAAGCTTCATCATCACAGAAAAGATATAAACATTAAAACGATGATTATTTTGTTTTATGATTAGTGATGTGAAATGTTTTTCATTAAAGAGATATCAAAATAAATCTATTGAAAATTTTGCTTTGTCTCTATAGTATATACAGCAGAATATAAGAAGTGATATTGGGAACATAGACAAGATCTTAGAAGCACCTGATGGCCAAGATGAAGGCGTTTGGAAATATGAACATTTACGGTAAAGGCAGTTTTCCACTAGGCAAATTTATTCGTGCAAATCAAAAGCGTCAGTTCAATTCCTGAGCTATGATTTCTCTTCGCTTCGCAAAAAGTAGAAGCAGTTTAAACCACTGATTTCGCTGGAGTGAAAAACTCTTGATAGGAATGTGAATGAGCATACACATAAACTGATGCTTTCGATTTGTGCAAATAAATTTGCCTAGTGGTAAACAGGCTTAAGGGCTGAAATATAAACAAATTACTATGGAAATTCTTTTACATGCTGTAGTACATTAAGATAGCAAGGTTGAAGTTTAAGGTCAGGGTTGAGCAAGCTCCACCATTAACACCTCAGATTTCGGATTTACTTCAGATTGTCGGAACAATATCTACGGCCTAAACAAAATATTGGTAATGGTAGAAGCACTGAAGAAAATGGGTTCGGAATCTGGGTAACCTTCAATATTGTATACCAAACATATAAACATTTTTTTCTTTTATAGGCAATTCTGTCTCGAGTTGAATGGTTTAGCAGTTAAATTACAAGTAAGTACTGTACAAAATTTGCTATGATTTATAATTATATGACAATGTGATTTGGTTAGCTATGGCTTAATATATTGGAGTTTTAGTGAACTGGCAGGTTAAACATATGTTTTGGTTTTTGTAACAGAGTGAGTGCAATCCAGACAGCTGTACACAGATGACAGCAACTGAGCAGTGGATATTTCTGTGTGCTGCCCACAAAACACCAAAAGAGGTGAGTTTGTTATTCAGACCCCCACCCCTCCCTCATCAGTGGTGGCGCCAGCAGGGGGGGGGGGAAAGGGTGCTTAAGCCCCCTCCGGACAGGTCAAGCCCCTCCGGACAGGTCAAGCCCCCTGCTGGACAGAGCTCATCGGGGCAGTCAGCAGACCATAAAACATATAAAAATAGGCCCACACCAAGCCAACACATTCTGAGAGTGCCATTTTCGGCCATCCAGAGGTTGATGTTCTTCAAAAAAAATCTCATTTGGGAGACCCCTTCCTCAAGCTCAAGCTACGAGCTCAAGTCCCCCTGTCGGACAACTTAGCCCCCCAAGAAAATATATCCTAATGGGTACATTTGACAGTGCCTAGAAAAGACAAAAAAAACCATACAAATACAAGCTGTACAGAATATTTAACATTTCCTATAAATATATACCACCAATACCCATAATAAAGCATGTTTAATTAATACTAATGATTATAATAAGAATATTAAATTTGTATGTATAGCACTACATAACATTGGTAACCAGCATTGTTCTTCTATATGCTGTGATTTTGTTTACTTATTTCAGTGTCCTGCTATAGACTACACTCGGCACACACTGGATGGGGCAGCTTGCCTCTTGAACAGTAACAAGTATTTCCCGAGCAGGTAATTTCAGTGTACTTAGCACTAAATACCATATTGTAAATTTTTAAAAAATTGAGATGAGGATATCTAAAATATCAGCTCACATTCAAATCGCTAGGGAAAATAGATGCGCAGAATCGTAATTGCTGCATAATTGCATTGGCTATATATTGAGATTTGGTCAAAGCCTAATTTTTGGCAAAATCTGAGCGGAAATCGGCCCTTATTTTCCGTAATACGTGGACGGATTTCTATGCCAAATTTTTTGCGCAGAGGATATATTCCCCGTGCAGGCCTTACTATACAGTCTGGACGAAGTATCAATACATGACAGGCCAGTATTATGTGTACAGCAAGATGGAAAAGGGCTTGTACAGGTTCATCATTTAATGCAAATACAGCATACAAACAAATCCATAAAATTTCCAATGGAGTCCTTATCAAAGGATATACAATGATACTAATTTCAACTAATGCAGATAATATAGAGTAAACTGAAAAAAAATAATTACAGGTTCATCATTTAATGCAAATACAGCATACAAACAAATCCATAAAATTTCCAATGGAGTCCTTAACAAAGGATATACAATGATACTAATTTCAACTAATGTAGATAATATAGAGTAAACTGAAAAAAAATTAATAGTATTTTATTAATAAATAGTTTATAATAATTATTTATATTTCTGTGTTATAAAACATTTATTGGTTGTTTTGACTTTTTTTGCTCAACAGAGTAAGCATCAAAGAATCCTCGGTTGCAAAGCTTGGCTCTGTATGTCGAAGGGTGTACAGAATTTTCTCGCATGCCTACTTTCACCATAGAACATTATTTGATGAGTATGAGGTAGGTGTGTTCAACGGTCAATCAATCATTTAGTCGCCTTAATGAAGTTCAGAAGAGGACCCCAGATACCCTCAACAGAGGGGTGTCGGGAATTAAACCAAGTGGACTCAAAAGATATAATGTAATCAACAACAAAAATGTGAAGATAGCTAGAGCTAGTAAATGGAAGAACCACTGTTAATAACAGTATATGATTAAAATAAATGAAAAATCTTTATAGTAGTCCATCCATTGAAATCATCTGTATAAATGTTTTCCTTTTTTGACAGAATGAAACCCACTTGTGTAAGCGATTTACAACATTTGTGATGAAATACAATTTGATGACGAAAGACAACCTCATTGTTCCCATCTTGGAAGACCAGCAGGCTACATTAACCGCAGCGCACAGTAGCACAGCAACAGTGTCAGGGGATGCAAGTCCAGACAGTTAATTTACCGGTCGTATGATGGTTCGCTAACCTAGTGTTTGGCTTCATCTAGATTTCTTGTACTAGATTATTTATAATAAAACTGATGTTAGGTATGAACAGATTGGTCACTGTAATAAGGATGTTTTCATTTTATTAATATAATCAGGGTTCCAAGCATCATTTCAGAGTACAATTCCAAAATGTTTCTGTCTTTAGTGTGATAACTTGCTGTTGCTATGCACCTTGTATTGTAATTACAGCTAACAATGGCCGTATTTTACTGGTTTGTCTCATTGATGATATTTCGTTGAATATTATTTTCATTTGGCTGGTTTGTAAAATAGACTTCTTGACAATGGAAATTAACGTAAACTAGAGTATGTTAATTTTGCAATAAGTTATCCATGTGACCAAAAAAAAAACATGGCCGATTGGTCAGTTTAGCGACAATATTTGTATTAATATAATTTAGATTCCATTTCAGAAAATAATAATTATAATATTTACCCACATGAAGACAAAAAAATAATTGTAGATGAACAGAATCCAAAAACTGCATAAAAAACTTTTTTTACAAAAAACCCATGCTGCCACAAGCTGAAGCAACCTTGATTACGCTAGCTTGTATCGTCATGGTAACTACGCAGCCATTTTGTTGAATATTTACCAGTTTTGTATCACTGCGCAGGTAATCGTGGCTTAATGGAGAATGAACAGTCGTTTACAGCCATTGTTTTGTAGCTTGTTAATTTAAAACATATCTGCTAAATACAAATTATGTTTTGTTGGGGCAAACACACACTGTGTGTGAAAATAGGAAAGGAATAAAGCAAGCAAGCAAGCAACCAACCAACCAAAATGTATGTAGTGGCAGTCTGGTTTTGTATACAGTAATAGCTTTGTTTGTTTGTAATCTGTTATATGCCCATATATAGGCACATCATGACTATGAGGATGATGATGTCATTATGGCCATATTTATGTATGTCAAATGTTTTTGTAGAGGGCTTAATACAGCAGTTGGATGTAATCATAGGCTATTGTGATGCTTGACATTATTGCAATGTGTAATGTTTATTAATATATATTTGTCTTTTAAGGTGCGAGTAGAGTACTGTATATACATAATTCAATTAAAGTATATAAAATTTCAGAAGTGGAAGGCATTTTGCAAAATATATCAAATAGAATTTTAGATGAGGCAATTAAAAATATTAAGGCAAACCAGTAAAAATGTATTAAATACAATCTGCATTGTATGACTGGCTGGGGGAAGAGTTTTGTCAGCTTGTAATTGTCTATAATTTTAAAAACAAAATTATATTGTATTGCAGATTAATCAAAATTTCCTTTTTAAAAATAATTGAAACCTTTGTACACAGAGCAAATAAAATGAGATGATGATTTGATTTGTTTGAAGATTGTGTTTTCATTGTTTCTTTTATACAAGACTAAGTAAATATTTAGAGGTGGGGTGCCAGAGACCCCACAACAATGAGTTACATTCACCTCAATGGTTTGGGGGTTGAGGTGTGCAAATTTTAAGAGCATCTAGATGCCTATGACAGTCAACTGTACAAGAGTGTTACATGCCTGAAGGCCAAATTGACTTTTGGAAAAATTAAATGTTATTATCATTATTTTATTATTCCTTTTGACAAGTACTTTTACTGATGATTGGCAGGAGCCTAACAACAGTGGATTTTTGAGCCAAGGATGGTAGGCAGGCTCTACAAATAGGGCTTTTAAATTACTTTTGCAGGCAACAACAAAATTAAAGTCCTGTCCTGTGATACAAGATATGACTGCCTAAACAAAAAATACCATACAAATAAGACTTCAATACTTTTGAAACATTATTTGTGGCAGATGGCTATGTTGACCAGGGCATCCCATCTTCTTTGACAGGCTTTCATATTATGTGTCAACAGCCGAACAACATACTACCAACAATACAATTTAAATTATGGGTCGCCAAATAAACAAGGCTCTTAACTGTGAAGTTGGTCACTGTAAATTGAATGGACTTTTGTTTGGGTCATCGGTCAAAAAGTTTGAAAATCACTGACTTGGTAGGTATAAGCCTATACTGGATACCAATTTACCTCAAGGGAAGCAATGAAAATAAAGACCTACGTAGACAGGTAGCCAATATCAGATGTAACCTTTCGATTTATTTTATTTGAAGGCTATCAGTATTTATACTGTACGGAAGAGTGACCACTCCATGCTGATAAGAAAATGAACTAAATGCATTGAATTTAAATAAGAATATACTGTAACAGAAACCAGGTAACAAATTCAAGATTTATATACAAGTTTATTTGTAACTTTTTTTTTTAAATCAAATTCACCAACTTCAGAATACATGATTTACATGTCCATATTTAGTCTCCTAGCATCAAGAAGAAATTTCAAAATTAATATATAAACATTGGACAAATTCATTGCAAGCCTCAACAAAAGAAAACAAAAATAGTTAATTGCTATATAAAAAAAAAACAATACTGTAGTTTTCAGATCATATGGATCGCATTCATCCCTAAAATGGTTAATGAAACATATCTAATGCTTAAAATATGAAGACTACGCAAAATATGTTATAATAAAAAAATGGAAACTTGTGTGATCCTAGGCCAAGCATTGCCAGACACTCAAAATATTAATACATACAGGTTTCTGGCCTTATACTTGCTATCTTTAAAATGTTCTACTATGTTTGATTAATGAATCAATGAGTTAGCTTCATAATTCCTGTGAACTTGAATTCACCATTCTATGCCAGTTAAAATGTCAACATCCTGCCCTCTCTTGTCTTGTGACTGCGTCTGATGCAGTGCATTACCTTATTTATATCTAGGTGCACATGATTACTTTTAGAAAGCATTATACACATAGTTATGATATAAACAGGGAATTGCACTTGAATAAAAATAAACCTATTATATCACAGACTTAAATATTTACAACATCACATAACATCTAGAAAAAAAAACTTCCCTAAAATGTGGTTTTAGAAGCCAAAGGGCCTACCAATCAAATTAGGGAATTATAATAAACAATACCAATTAATAATTCAATGAACTTGATAAAGAATAAAATTCAGTAATAGTTTTGTACACTAATTATTTAAATTCTATCAACAAATATTTTCCTTGACAACAACATAATTCCATTCCGATTATTCTTTGCATACACCATTAAATTGGGTGAAAGACAATTTAAGCATTTTAATAGTAAAATGACTATAAATCAGTAAAACTAAATTGTTTCTCTAATTGAAGTGGATATCTTATTTGATAATTATGCATTATACTACATATAATGTAGTATACATACAGTATAAGTACTATGAAGCAATATGCAAATTCAAAGTTATATAAGTAACATGAGAGCTACAGAAAAACATTCTAAAATTATTGGTAAGTGTGATAACTTGTGATTTATCATAAGATGACCTCTATGTGACCTGTATATGCGATGTAGTAACTAACATGTGAAGAACACCTTGTTGGTATGTAGTATCATCGCCATGATGATAGATGACAAATGAATAAACACAACTTTGTTATACAATTATAAAGGAATTGTAGTCTTGATCTGTTAGTACCATGAGTTGAGACTACAGCTACATATATAACAGCATGTTTACAAATTTTTTTAATATTAAAATCTTTAAACCAATGAAACTGAATTGTTTTTCTGTTAAGTGATGTAGTAAGCTTATTACACACTTACAAAACAATATAAAATAATAAATTTTAAGTTACTTTATATTGTGTCAGCCTATAGGTTTGTACTTAGATATATTTACCCATATCTACACAGTAGCTTGCATACTACTGTAGACATGGTATAGAGTGCCTACTGTTGTTGGATGAAAATGGACTTATACAATCTGTGTAAATGTAAAATAAATGAAAACATTAAAAATAGTTATTAAATGGCAGTCGCCGATATTTTGAAGTGCATGGTGATATCAATCAGCACTAACTTCTGTGAGACAACTGAAAAACACAGTCGTGAAATCATGCAAATATTATAAATTTGTGGTAGTGCTGTAGGCTGTCCCGACTTGTGGGAGATTTGGTACCTTTGTTACTGAGCAGCTATCAAGTGGTCATTACGGCTGAGTACTTCCACAGCTAGCCACAGTTTATCATATCTTTTATAGCTGATGAATCAGAACCTACTTATTTCCAATTAAAAACCAAATACAAACACAAAAACTTGCCAAATATTAGTTATTCTATGAATAATTAATATCAACATAAATTTATGCAAAAATAAAGATACAATGTTACAATGCTGTTAAGTTATGTGAAAAGGGTATGTAAACTATAGCTTAGCTATGGGAAGCACTCAGTTATTTTTTAAATTTTTTGTCGTTATTCCAAGTTTGGAATTAGACATTGCGGCTAGGCCCCTGGACACCCACGGCAGTCATAATACGGCGCCATTACCATTTTCCCTGCCTTGACTACCGCTCATGCAAGGCTTATTCGAGGAGACTTTAATTAAAATCCGATGTTGTTTTGGATTCGAACCGGGGTCTTAAGCACAAGAAGCACGAACATTACCTGTTGGCCTAACGCTCAGATCAATAGTTGTAATCGTAATCGTGAGGGGTGGGCAAGGCAGGGGACATGGTAATGTCATGTTGTGTTACACCACACCTGGGCTACCAAAAAAACAAAAAAGAAATCTGGCCAAGTGTTGTCTCTTATTCAAGTACAGCCACAGCTTTCATTGCATTGCAATCAATTAAAACTTCATAAAGCTTTCCCACAGTGGCATCAGCTTGCGTCTCCCATGAGCGTAGAACCTGATGTCCAGGCTCAGGCCGAGTTGTCAAGTATCTTATCAAGTTGTTTTCAATGCCAAGGCGTTCAGCTACAAGACTACACCCACCTCCATTTTCTGCAAAGAAATACCAAATAATGTGTTGGCGAAGGTGCGTTTTGTTTATTTGAATACCTTCGGCAAGTTTACACTGGTGCAGCTAACCTTGGTATTTAGTTAATTCTCTTACATACTCTACCCTTGGTGTTTGGCTTTATAGAGCTGAATAATTCCTGGAGCTGGATTTTTCAAGCTGCTTAGCAAAAATAGTGGATACGGTGGAGCAGCAAGAACAGTTTAGTTTTCGAGCCTCCATGTGGGTGTTTCAATAGTCACTTACTGTGTTTTTCTCTTGTGTCCTTGGGAATAGGCACTGTATCTACACTGATTTAGTCTACCCAGCTGTATTGATGAGTACAAGCAAAATTGCTGGGAGAAACCTGCAATTTGCTGGGAGTAATCTGTGACAAACTCTCTTTCACTACAGAAACTGGGTACAAGTTCCAGCCTTTATGAGCCTCGAGCCTGGTGTCCATAAAAATCGCAACACGCTATTGCCGACTCCTTTGGAGATGCTGATTGGTCAGTTAAATCAGGGAGCGTTCCCGATTGTGTCGGGGACAGCTACGCAGTGCAACAATTTCAGTAAAAAATTGCAGCAACAGTGTAGCGAGTGTATGAAAACCAAGCTAATGACTCCTGAAGGGAATAACTTTTGTTTACTTTTAGTTAAAATGATCATCTTAACTTCAGCATCTACCATTTAAAATTATCATTATCACTGTGGTATTTATTCTCATCAAGCCTAGATCACTACAATGGATGTAAGTAAGAGAGCTATATAAATCAAGTTATTGTTACTATTATTGCTATTGTCAACATAATTTTCATAATTAAGAACTTTACTTACTGGGGTCAAGCATGTTAAGTTCCAAGACAAGTCTGTAGCGCATACCATATGGTAAATCTGTATACTGGGTAGTCGGATCTGCTTGTGTGCCTATAAAAAATTTGTTTAGACTCGGATCAATGTTAATGTCACAATACAAATTACTATGTTTGCTTGTAAGTACAGTGAACAAATATATCACAGGTGGGAAAATTGCGGCCAGTGGAGTAGCCTGACAGCAACTTGTTTGAGGCCAAACTCCGATCATCTGTAAAAAGTAATACTAAAACTGAGCTTAAAGCGGTATAAAAGCACTGCATAAAGGTGTTTCTAGGAATGTCAAAATACGGGTGTGGCCCTCAGAATGCAAAATCAAAAATTCACTTTGGCCCTCCAAACCAATTTTAAGCCCACCCCTGCTATATACAGTATGTGAACCCTTCGTTTAGAGGGAAGAAAGGGGTGGCAAGTGCAAGGCTTATGGCTTGAATAAGACAAAAAATGCCACAGAAATTATGAAAAATGTGGACAGATATGTTTGGAAATTGTCATCTGCAAAAGTCATCAACATGATTTTCTTTTATGAGCTCCCAACTTTCTGCGAACCCTATGTAGACGCTTTTGAGTTGGCAGACCCAAAAGATTTTTTGAAGACCACTGGAAAGTCGGTCTGTTTTTGGAAAACACTGTCATAAGCACAACTTATGAATTTTAATCAATAAATGAATTGTAAAAGAAATAACCTTCAAAGTTGATATTGGCAGGCTTATATATATTATGTACTAGAATGTTTACTTTTCCTCCGTCTCTAATTATAAGTAGTATTCATGAGGTATGTACTGTATATGGTTCTTAAGTGATTACTTTATTTCATTAGCAATATACAGTAGTGATTTGATATTTTCCATATTTATTTCTGTTTTCAAAATGTTTACTTTATTTTAATAATTTCTTGTGAATTTGTACTGCCTAACTAATACTGTTCCAAGGCACATTATTTCAATTATTTGAAATATCAGCCAACCTTTTGAGGTATACTGAAAGGGTCACACTCTATAGATAAGGTAAAAAAAAAGGCATTTCTTTTGTATATCAAATTTTACTTTGAATAAACAACTAAAGGAAAATGATTCAATTTACCAACAGTGCCAGCAAGAAGATGTTTGCGCATTTCACCAATAACGTCTTCTCTTCCATCCTTCTCACCACGCAGACTACGTACCATCTCTTGAATATGCTCCCTCTTTTCGGTCCTTGTCAAGTGTGGGTTCTCATTCAAAAGAATACCAGCCCATTTCTCAAGAACATTTGACACTTTTAAGTTAGCTTTTACCTCCTGAGGATCATATAGTTAAATATAGCAAAAATTACAGACGATGTTCAATGATTAACAATACAGTAATAGTATTATCAATTTCAAAGTAATAAATATAATAGAAAACAAATTATGCTTGCTATTCCAAAACCAGAATCGGTGACAAAAAAAAAAAAATTAAAATTGACATTTTAATATATGGCTTCTCTGCACTACTTTTACTCATAACTTTGCAAATAGTTTTTTTCTTCGCCAGGAATTTCCCGCGAACGAACGATCTAACCAACGGAGAGGCCAATTTGGGTCACTGACGGGTCATGGCTAACACGGCATAAACTAAAAAGTTTACCACAAAACATGTGTTTTCTGAATGACAGCTGTATAACGAATACATGTTGAAATGCACATTTATAGAACGCATTCTTAACCATGTAGTTGTTTTTTGGCCCATTTCTGCTGGGAAAAAAACATGTTTTTTCTAATAACTGTTTTAAACTCAGCAGAAACAGGCCCTATATGACCCATCATTTTAAAGCTTACAATGTGGGGAATAAGCATATACTAAAAAGTCAATTTCATTTTTTTACTTTCTTATACTATTTACTCAGTCACATTCTTAAATAGTTTGTCAGTTTAACATTTAGCAACATTATGCTGGTTTTGGGATGACATGCCTCAAATATAAAAGTATAAATAACACAAAAAGTAGCAGTCGCAGTAGCGATAGTATCAGAAGTAGTAGTAGTGGCAGCACAGCGGTGCAGGGCTTGAAATTAACTTTTTTTCTTGGTAGCACTGCCAAAATTTTCTGGCACCCCCCAAAAAAATTTGGTAGCACGAGTAATGTTTTTAGCAGCACATATTTCCCCATCCTTTTCGCATCCCCTAAGATAATAAGCGCTGCGCAATATTTTATTCTTTATATTTCCTAACAAACCCCCACCCACCCACACCTACACTGTCCCCATGGATTATTATGCAAGAGAGAAGACATGAAAGAAAAAGAGAACAGATTTTTAAAAATTGAAAAAAAAAACAAAACAAGAAAAATAAAAATAAATTAGAAATAGCAAAAGGAAGGAAAGAAAAAAAAAGAAAGGAAAATGGTGGAAAGAAAATGACAGTGAAAAAACCAAATGAAAGGTAAGTATCAAAAATGAAATAAGAAAAAGGATGAAACAATATTAAAAAGAAAATAGATATTAAAGGGATAGTAAAGAAAAAAGGTGCAAGGTAAAAAATTCAACCTAACTGGAAGGAAGTATTTCATGGAAAGTTTCAATTGTTAGGAATATTTCTAAGAAAATTACAAATTTCTGTTAATTATTAACAGATATACACAATATAAAAAAGAAAAACATGAGCAGTAATAATGTGCTAGCTAAACTGTCTAGACAATGGACTGCCAAAATCTGCAGTTACTTAAGCGGATTGATATATTGATTATAAAATTATTAATTATTATTACTGAAACATTAATTACATTTCCTGTACACTTTTTAAAATTTTTCAGTATTTTTCTTCATTTGTGCAGGAAATTTCGAGAAAATAGGTCCGCAGAATCGCATTAACACTGCGAATGCCTATACATTGGTTACAATAGCCACCGGCCGACTTTACTGCAACATTTGCGCGGAAATTGGCAGACTTATTTTTAATATGCGTGGATGGAATTTTTTCTTTATGAGGTAACTCTAAATCAATTTACACATAATTTCAACCTAAACAGAGTTACAGAGTTTTCACCAACATTTCGGGAGTGCTGAGATTCCAGCTCCCCACTTGTCAAAGGCCATTTAGGCTTCGTTTTAAGCCCGAAAAATTGGCATCACACAGTCGGCCGGCGACACTTCTTATTTAGGTTATAATGTAGCCTAGAACATTAGGCCTGGACCTGTACAACTTCAGCAAAGTATCTTATACCTACTGTACATATACAACGATCTATAGTTTCATTTTCTTGTTCAATGGTTATTTTTATTGAGAATTATTTAAAAAAAAAAAACTGGTACGCCTTCCAACTTCGAAACTTCAGTATTAATCGCAAGAGAACATCGTCACACTTCTAGTGTTTACAACGGTTTCGCGGAGTAACATATCCCAAACATTGCAAGTTGCCCCGAATGATGTAATATCCCAGCATTCTGATTGGTTTACAACTTGCAATGGACTCAACATACCTTACTCTCCAGCCGGTGTAGTCGGGCGCACACGTGGTTTGGGATGTTACTCCGCGAAATATAGTTTCGTAATTGGAAGGCCTGCTACCAGTTAATTCGATGTTGTTTTGTTGTTGTTGTCAAAACAAGAAACATTCCTTGTAGAATTATATATTTTTTATATTATAGATTAAATTAACCAATTAATTCCATTGTTGCACTTTATTAATTCCACGTTTAAAATTTAATCTTTAAATATTCATTTATATACAATTCAATTTTTATATTATTTCAAAACACGATTAAACAATCATTTTGCTTACTTTCTGCTGATACTTTGTTAAGAACGAAATAAATTGTTTGATAGAGGCCCATTACTAGTTGCCTATGAGATAACTCTGCTATCTACTACATTCAGTGAGAAACGTTCGCAATTCCAGGCTCCTCCTGGTAGACACAGACACCGAGGTTGCCAGACACAAAGTCATTTGACTCTTTGTATGCCGCCGATACGAACAAAAGTAGGTCAGAAGCCGATTGGCTCGTTCAGTAAATAAATGGTAGTAAAGGGGTTGCTTTCTATATTATTTCATTTAATTAGGTTTCAAAATTTGCTATGAGACCTATTTGTTTGTTTGTTTTTTTTTTGTAAATTTCAAGATGTTGTTCATTGAGATGCATGTTGTTAAACTATAGCTGCTCCGTAAAGTCTGGCTGAGGTTATCATAAAAGAGTATTTTATACCCTTTGTTATCATCAGCCATGTGATTGAAGAAGCGTAATCATATTTCATAATGTATGAGGTTTAGGTAATTCGTTTGGTTTTCAATGGTAGTACTTTGAATATAATCATCCAGATTATGCCTAATTGCATTTATTTACGATCTATTTAGAGTTAAATTTTGATTACTGCTTGATCTGGGCCGCTTACATCGTATGAGTCAATACTGTATACGATCGTTTGAAATTTTGGTACATAGTCTATTTTATGAACAAATACGTTAAGGAAACGTTCACAATTACGAGGAGGTACAGGTAAGAGTAGCACTCAATAAAATAGTAAAAAATCGTGCAATCCGATGTTTTTATACCAGTCTACTTCGATTTGACAGTGATCGCCTATTTACCAAAAATAAGATGAGCACACACCGACACGGTTTTAGTGTAAAACGTCACACTTTAACAGTCTAGATCATGCTGATTGGTTGATACAGTACATGTAAAATGAATGATAACATGTTTTGCCTACTGCCTTACTGAAAATAATGGGCTGTACCAGTTGTAAATAATTGGGATTTGGAGGAAAACCACCTTCCTGCCGCTTACAAAATCTACTCGCGATATCAAATGACCTGGTCGCACTGAGCGCGACAAAGTTGATTTCCTTGTCGCACCTTAAAAAATCAGGTCACAAATGCGAACAAATAAACCTTAATTTCAAGCCCTGCGGTGGTAGTAGTAGTCGTAGTATTATGTACTTAATAAACTAAATGTGACTCACTAAATCAAACTTATCTGACTGTTCAGAATCCCACTCCATTTCGGATGCAATTTGTTTGGTTTCATCCCTCTTTAAATTCTTCTTTTTATCCAAATCTTTTCTGAACTGTTTCTTACCCTTAGTCGATGGATCCAGCATGAAGTCAGAGAAGAAGGAGTCGAAATTTGACAGTGGTGCAGGTTCACTTTTTTGATGAAGATTTTTGACTAAAAAATAGATTTATAAATAACATCAATGGTAATATTGGTGATAATGCAGTGTTCTCTTTAAGCTTTTTTAGCCGTCAATTTTACCGGTAAAAATAACCGACCAACCAGTAAAAAATTTGAGTTTGTAAAATAAAAAACTATTAAATAGGTCTAAGTAGTCTAGGCTGGCCCTCTTTTAATAACCTAACATTATTCCAGTCTATGCCTAGGAATATGTGTTCTTCAAGTCATTAAACCCCACTCAAAAGGGGTAACGCTTTACACTGCGAGCATTGCTGATTTATTATGGACAAATTTACCAGTAAAAATTCTTCAATTGGGAAAACACTGTAATGGTTATAGAGTTCTGTTTAAATGCTAAATTTCACTTTGTAATAACAAATAATAATAATAATAATATTTATAACAATAATAATTGTAAATAAAAAGTTTAGTTTTTGTATATGTTTCAAAATACTTATTTAAAACATTTTATTCCCAATGAAAATTATTTTTAGTAATGAATTATTTGTGCTATGATGATAACATTTCTTTAGGATGAGGCAGTGGTGATCGATGATACCAAGAGTGCAGTGCCATCCATTCACTATTAGACAATAGTGTGCTATAACCTGTACCTTAGAGAGAGAGAGAGAGCAGCTTAATGGAATATCAATAGTTTAGCAAATATTTCAGTATATTTTATTTTAAGAACTTCAAAAGGTGCATGCATGTGCAAGTCTCATGCTAAATAATTATATAAGTCTTATATAGCGCATAATACAAGAAAGCTTTACATAAACAAAAAGAAACATAACCATGAAATATCCTAATACTACAAATAAAACTAATACAGAAAATGGCATAAAAGGCAGAAGAATCATTTCCACTGCTCTTTTCTCCAGCACTTTGAAATTCTAAAAGTTAGGGGCTCGCTGAAACAGTACTCATAGGAGCTGTAGTGAAAATGATATCTACCTAGCCTATCCTACAATTAATAAAATAAATAAATCAGATGTGAGAGCGCGATTGCAATAGCTAAACATGCGAAGAAAAATATGTTGCAAAAATTTGTTTTTTAAAGATACTTCTTATAAATTTAAACTGAAGTCAAATTTTTTGTATCTTCAGAAAGGTCATTCCATATATTTATGCAGATGAAAACGTGAATGATCAGTTGTAAGAATTAACAGTGTTACAATGTGCTTAGTAGGTGTGAAAAAATCATGTGTAGGCACAATCTATCTGCCTTTTTTAGCCAGTCAACAAAGTAAATTTAAACTGCTATTAAACTGCACTCACTGCTTGGGACCACACAACGTGCGATGTCATGTTCGGAGTCGACTTGAATAGGCATCATTGCAACAATTTGTTGCAACTTGGTGTCATGCGGCACAGCACTCGCACTTTGCTCCTCATCAGGTATGTCTTCATCTGTTGAAAAGATAAATAACATTTTTTCACAAAATATTCTTTCAGTTCTATTCCATGTGGAAAGAAAGTCACACAAACCTAATTAACCAGCATTAAGTCACCTAAACTACCGTACAAACCAAGCATGTTTTTAATTAATATTGTTTCTTTGGAATTCATTTACAGTATATGTACTGTACTCTTTTGAACAGAAGTCCATCATGCTATCTTAAAAAGAAAACGATGGGCTTCTTTTCGAGGCTACTTTTGCAAACTACTGTAAAGAGAGGGCTTCAATTTGAAATAGGCTTCTATTCAAGGTTTTACATTATATTGATAACATGGCCATCAATACAGATATGCTTCAGGGCAGACCCCTTGCATGCTCTGAAGGTCTGCTTAAGGGAATCTATATCCTAATTTTTTTTATTGTTGATTGTTTTCCAAAGTCTAATAAGCTATGTTCTCACACGGCAGTTAATGGTTAGCAGGATGCGGATCCTGCTAACCATTAGCTGCCGTGTGTCCATACGAGAAAATCCTTATCAGGATACCAAGAATATGATAGTCAAATCACTGGCCAATAAGAAATCCCTACGTGTGATTGGTTGATGATAGAAATGCGCTCATCTTGCTAACCAATAGAGCTTGCTACCGATCCGGATACTAGGTTTCTCGTGAGAACCAGGCTCTAGAATGGTTCTCTCAGCCTAGATTAAAAGGCCAGCCTACTGACCTACAATATGTACCTTAATTAGTAGTTATTTGTTTTTAAGAGACAACATAACAGAATCCTTTAAACAATAACATAGAATATCCTACCAGAAGTGTTGCTTTTTATATGAAATTCATCACAAAATTTATCGAACAGGTCTTTGCGTTTAATTTCATTTAATGCTTTCAGCATGGCACCTACAGTAGCACAGATTCCTTTAACTTGTCTCCACTTTTTCAGTAATTGATGCACAATTTCCCTTACACCGTCATTGCGATAGTTTACCTCAATTTCATCAATTTCACAATCGGGTAATCCAAGTTTTCTGGCCAAATCCTTCCTTTCTATTATCACCTTACCTTCGATGTAGATTATCATTTCATCAGTAATCGTTTCCTCCTATGAACAGAGGAAATATAACCTTTGATATTATTTGATATAATGCTGGTAGAACTAAATATCGGTAATTCCTAACAATGTCTGCTAAAGGATTTACATCTCTAAAATTAGATCAATCTTATGAAGTTGTCTGAAAATCTCCCAGGTATCTCCCAGATAACTATCAGAAACATCATTTTCTTTTCTCATTTGTTTACAGGACTAAATTGCATATATCTTCCAAAGTTTTAAAGCCTTTTTCAAAACTTTTATGCCCAATAGTCCCAGGAAAAATTGATGATTTATTATCATTTCACATTGCATAAAAAATAATCCAATTTGGTTTATGTAAAATGTTCTAACAAGTAAACCACTAGAGATAAATTCTTCCTAATAGATCCAACCAACTAGTTGTACTGTATGAGCTAGTCCACGCTTTTAGACTGTGGTGTAAAGCACTATATAAAACTATTAATATTATTAATTGTAAACATGTTTTGAGCGTACCCAACTCATTCTTGGTACATCAAATAAATTTGCATTTAAAGTTCGGTGCTATCATCTCTCCTCTACATCTACCACTAACAAAATGTATTGATGTTTAATTTTGATACACAGAATTTACTTTAAATTTAATTTTATTCATAGCAGTTTCTATTGATAATTAGAGTCGCATTCAAACACACAATCTTTACCCATAGGCAAATTAACAGCATTACATTCTAAGTCGGAAACTCACTTGTATTGATCGTCGGTTTCTTTTGCGAGAAACAGAGGCAACAGCAGGATTATCATTATGGGCAGGAACAACAGCAGTATTACCATGACGTGAGGTCACTTGAGTTGGGGTCCCCTGAGTTGGTGTCTCTTGAGGTTGAAATGAGGTCAGCATCCCCTTTGTAAAAGAAGCAGTTATATTTATTCTACTATATTCTAATTTTAAATTGTTGCTTCAACAATAAATGAACATGTCTTCCACACACAATGAACTGTAAAACAGACCAAAAACAGTAGAACCCCCTATTAAAGATACACCTTAAAGTGTCCCCTGAATAACGGATTATTTACATTTGAATCATTTGAAAACAGGGATATAGTACATTTTCTGGATTTAAAATTTGACAACAGCGTAGGAAGTACAGACTGTCAATATATCCATTATGGTAGCTTTGCACCATGGAAACATAAGATTTCTTGGATTTGTAGTTTAGTTTCAAGAGCCCACAAAACTGTGTACTCCCAATAAACTTCAAGCAGAACTTTGTGACATTAGACAATTTATGTTATGGAATGGGTACCCTTTAAAAGTTGTTAACCATGTACTCAATAAATTAAATGAACCTAAATGTATACATAAGCCTACTGATGATAGTTTGACTAAAGATCTGGGTTAGATTGCCTATAAATCTAGGAAAGGCAGGTGAATCCATTTTTAATGTAGATGCTTAAACAAAGTAAGGAAACACTTAGTTAAAGAGGTAAAATTCATAACTTTATGGCAGTACAAAAATGTCTCTCATTTTATATCTACTAAAGATCAAACCCCTAAGGAATATAGAAGCTCTGTTGTTTATGTCCAGGTTGTAATAGTGATTATATTGGTAAGACAGATAGATGCTTAATACTAGACTTAAAGAACATTCTTCACAATCTGATAGTGTTAATGATCATATACAAAATTGTGAGGCATTCCAATATGTTTTAGGTTTACAAGGTATACTTGAAAATGATAATGTAGCCTGTAATGCAAGTAATAAATTAGGTTAAATATTTTCTAATACTAATATTATTGACAGTTCGCAAAATTGGTCTATACAATTGTTTAAAAAAACATTTGCTAAACGTAGGCTACACCTATTATTGCTTTAACAATGGGCTGAAAGCTTCAAAGGAGCTTTCTTTGTTTTTGTAGGTAGCTTTGATCAGTAAAGTAAGAATGCTTTGAACTTTAGTTTATACATACAGTAGCTATGATACATACAGTAGCTATGATACATACAGTAGCTATGTCACCTACACTAGAGGTAATGTTTTGATTGGTTACACACTTTTGGTACTTGTACATATAAGCTTGCAAATATGAATAATTTTTCATTCCTGATGATGACATAATTAATGTTGAAATATTGAACCCCGACATGATGACGTGCATTTCGATAATTGGAGTATGTAATATACTATCATACTGTATCTAAGATTAATCAGTGGACTTTTCAGTGTACACTCCATAATTTAGGACAACCCCACCTGTTAAAAATATAAATATAAGCTCTTTTGTGACTAGTGTCATGAATATTTTATTGATGGTTAAACATGCTGAATCTACAGATACATACACACACTCATATCAGTGTGTGTATGAATCTACAGATACATACACACACTGATATGAGTATGTTGAGTATCACTGTAGTGTTGTCTACATTAATTATTACTATTAAGCTCGGTTTTCATAGAATTGCTCACCCTATCGGCAACAGCCTCCACAGTTGTCGGTACGGTTGCACCTGGTTCAACTTCGTGCATTGCAACTGCCCCGAAGGCACCCCGATTCGTTTGCAACGCAATTGGCAAAGTTGAACCAGGTTCAACCTTCCCAATGACTGTTGCCGATAAGGGTGAGTGATTCTATGGAAACCAAGCTTTACTTGCCATTATCATTAATATTTATACAATTATAATAATTATCCTTGCCATAGCTGCCACAGTTGCTGTTGTCATCGTCATCATCATCACCACCATCACCCACCACCACCACCATCATCAACATACAGGCTCAAAATTACTTAACACATCAGCTTGAGAGATCACATACCGGCTTATCTAAGTGAAATCCTCCAACTCCTCCACCTCCTGCTAGAACCATTTCACCCTTGGTTTCATCCTGTGACTGTTGAAGTTGGCCTGGCTGTTGAAGTTGGGGTGGCTCCTCGGGTATGGGCTGTGTTTGATTTTTGGATTTTTGGGTAACACTAGCATTGGTAGAGAAGGAATTCTGGGCCGAAGCTGGCGGATAAGCTTCTGGTGAACATGGTAGGCTGACATCTTTGGTATACCCCAGGGTGACCTGACTGTGATATTGGTCACTTTGAAACGAGTCATGTCCATCAGATTTCTGGGTAACACCAGCAGAGAGGGAATTCTGGGCCGATGCTGGTGGATAACCTTGTGATGAACATGGTAGGCTGACTTCACTTTTATCCACACCGGTGGCCTGACTGTGATGTGAGTGGCTTTGAAACGAGTTATGTCCATCAGTGCTAAACTGTTGTCTTAATACTAGTTAAATGAAAGAATTGAATTGAAAAAAAAACAAACAAACAAACATTAAAATCCTATTAAAGATATTTAAAAGAAAAAAATATCAAAGAAGAAAAGGAAGTGTACATTCTACTGCTGGGATGTAAACAAAATAATAAAATATTTTCAAATAATGATTAAAAACTACTTTAAATGTGTTTAAATCACAAACTGCTGTAAATTCAGAATTAAATAAAATTGTATTTGTTTCTCAGAAATTTTAATTTAATTTAAATTTATACGTTACATACCTTGGTTTGTTTTGTTTTGTTGGCTGCTATCGGAATGAAGAGTTAATTCTTTTAGTTCTATGGTCAATTTCTCGACACTTTCATGACAACTGACTTTTTTTTTCCAGAAATCACGCTCAAATGTCAACTGTTGGTTTTCCAATTCAAGCTGCCTACACTTGGATTTGAGTTTAGCGTAGTCATTGCTAGTAATTGTTCCTGTTCCAGTGTTTGTCAAAAGAGTGTCTGTTTCAAGATCATCACTCATTTTGATTTTTTCTAAAGACAAAAAAAAAAAAAGAAACTAATTCACACAATATTCTGCATAGATTTATACTATTCAGGGGTCTCGCCAGCTATACTTACTGTAAGCGTGGCGGGACCGCCATGCTAGGGCGAAAAAACGAAATGATCACCATGCTTAGGAAAAATAAGCAAAGATTGCATCATGTTTAAAATGTTAGCGCCACGCTAAAAAATATGTACTAAGTATATTTTATTCAAAACGTTACAACAACAAATACCGAAGTGTCGAACTGCAGGCAGTTCCACAATGTTCCCAGGGGGAACAGTAGGCCTATTTGTATAATCGCATATCGTGAGGAACCGCCTTCTGTTTTGGATCTCTTTGTACGCCACCATGCAAGTAGTAGGCCTACCTGTGAAATCAGGGAGGTCCCTGTTCAGCTAGTGGATAGGGTGGAATTCCCAATTTTTCTGCTTATGGTTTTTTGATACTGCTTCTAACTGCCTAAGTAAAATGCAAGGCTAATCTTCCAAAATCGTACCATTATGACTTTTTAAACATCAAAATTTTATTTCCCCGTATTTAAAAATTCGTTAATTTTAACAACCTAACATTATTTTAACCTAACACTTAGAAGCGTAATTGTAGTATTATATTCATGTGGTACAGACGATCTGCATATAAGATGAACATAATTTAATAAATCTAAAATGTGTAGGCCCATGTCGTGCGTCAAAGGCGACTCCCTGTTTTTCGTTCGTAATTTGCTTATTTTAAGTCTCGTTTTATATATGAGTATCATGGTAGGTATTTTCGTATTGAACGTTGAACGAAGACATTGCAGTTCGACGATCAGTTTTAACTAATACTTGTTTTTAATTATGAGCTATTTTCTTTATTTAAATTTCAATAGTCAACCAAACATACACGTCTGATTCGGAAGACATGGCTTTAAACTCTAGGGAAGACCTAGGCCTACAGTAAATAGTACCGCCTAGAAAATTGTAACCAGCCATGCTCTAGCTAGTCTGATTTTATATTCAGGCCCGCATGTAATATTGAATATTGACTAATTTCAATGTACCTTCAAGGTGACGTAGTTTATTTTTGTGATAGGTATATCACAAAAAATATTGAAGCATCTTTAGCTAGTAGTCCCGATCTTAGCTTATGATTGATAAATAGGATAATTAACATGCACGACAGGCTAAGTTGTTGGGGCAGTTCTTTCTACTAAATCATCCGATTTTGGTAAAAATATCATTTATGATTTAATTACGAGGAAGGGAGAACTAATACACAACTAATACTTATCATGTCAAAGTATTATTAACACAACAGCAAACATTCACTTAATTAACTTTAAAGCT
>NW_022699258.1:142091-166126 GCF_011630105.1 Anneissia japonica | reverse complement strand
TGTTCAAATCTTCATCAACATCAACACTTAGTGTATGCATTTTGTATTTATAACAGAATCCATCTAGTAGGTATTAATTTTGATGAAATGTTTCCATTTCTTCATAATTTATTGTGTACATACAGTATATTGTTTGCATCAATAAATTAAATGAATTGTATCGAGTAAATGACATTTACATTGTGGGACACGGGTCAGGCTGCTTCATGTCCGACACAATATTAGTACCAAAAATGTATCCACCCTTTAAAATTGTTCGCACCACCCTTGAATTTTTTTTTCGACCGCATTTTCTGAAATTCTGCCACTCTTTAATAAAATCCTGGCAGGAGGGCTACTATTTATTAAAGTTTAAACTGTCCTATTACAAAAAACTCAATTTTACTTTCAATGGGGGTATATTTTAGTACTGTAACTGTAGTGTAATGTTGTACAGGGTTGTAGTTTTAGCTATAGAAAACTGAGGGTGGGTGGGTTGTATAGATTTTAATAGCGGATTGGTGATAACATTGGTAAACCCTAATACTAACAGTGGATTTTAAGGATGGACAAGGATGTGTCCATTTACAGTAAATATACGGACTCAAGAAAATTCTTTTTTTTTTTACAGAAATTGAGAACAGTTTTGCATAACTATACAATTGTGTATTATACATTGTTTGATGGTTTGGTGATGTCCACAGTTTGAGTCACTGATGCTGTTTCATAATGTGCATGCAATACAGTATGCAAACACAAGGTTTCTTTCAGCCTAGGCCTAGCCTAGGAGGCCTAGAAAGTGTAACATTTAAGCTCTTCCTTGTTTGCTGTTCGAGCTTAAAATGATGAGTTGCTTCTTTTCTTTTTGACTTTGTTTTAACCTTTTTGCAAGGAGGCACTTTACAAGCTTTGTTTTTCAATTATTGTATTGTCCAGTCAACTTCACCCAAGTCGACAGTGCATAAGTCAAAAATTTGTCGTTTTATTGTTACAATTATCATTTCAAAACAACGAGCGAGTAAATATTTTCCATACTATAAAATGGAAAATTACGATAACAAATGCTTTGTGCACTGTGCCGAGTAAGTAAAAATCGAATTGATTTATCATAGCCCGGGTACAATGGCTAGTAAAAACTGCTCTGGGCTCAGGTCAACCTCCCTTCCTTTTTGCCCGGTGGGCTAGTGAACAAGGCCTACAGTACCGCCGGAAACTAATTGCAATTTTTCATGCGTGCAGGCTTCGTCGTAGATACATTGTAGCCTGATATAAACAATCTAAGCAAGCTTACAAAGTGAATCTACAAAACAAAAGTGTGTTGTTTATTTGTATGTGCAGAAAGACTGCTGTAGCTTTACAGAGCTGTTTTTTCAATAAGAAAAACGTACACCTGATCTGATGGGAGTCTCCATTTCCACACTCGCGGTCGATGACAGAAACTTGTTTGTACTGCTGTATTATTTTTTTCAATTAATTAGCATAGGGCCTAGCCTATTTATTTACAGTTATTTTACCTCTTTTACTGTCAAAAATGATGTCCTCAATTAAAATACACACAAGTGAAAAGATTGTTCATCAAATACTACTTTGTACGGTAGTTTCGATTTAGTAAGATAAGATAAATATAAATGAGAGTTAACGTCCGTTGATTGTAAAATTATCGAATGTCACATGGAAAACCCAATTGAAAATAAACCTTGGCAACCCCAAAAATCCATCAGTGGGCAACGTGCGTGCCAATCAGAACATGATAAAGTGTGTTAAAGTTTAATAACCTCGTGGCAAGTGTTGGAAAGCTGTGGGCGACAGTGAGTAAAAAACAAAGGAAATGTGGTCCAGCATGACTAGCCTTAATTCCGCAAGGTAGTAATTTCTATAGTTCCATTTGTATTGCATCGCTTTGCAGGTTCTGCTTCAAATTACGGTAAACAAAAAACAACGTGATCTTTATCTGTAGTTAGTTGTGTAGAGAGGCCTAGGCTATGTACGATGTCCATGGCCTACTCCTTGCCCTAAATAAAGCTATGCGACAGGTTTAATATTTCAGTGATTAATCAAAAATAAAGGAATAGACATACAAATGACAATTGCGTGTGGTTTTTGTTATCCTTTACAAGTTGATACAAGGCCTAGCACATCTGTGGTTGACTAAAAATCCCATATTAAATGGCAAAACAACATACAGTATTGTATGTACACATACAATGTACATACATATTGTATAGCCAATGATTGGGCTAGTAAAATAGCCTGTGGGCTAGTAAAATCTACGTTGAACTAGTCCAGTTGGATAGTGTAAAAAAAATGAAAAATTGAGCCCTGCATAGGTTTTCTCTGAACAAAACAAGATGTCAGAAAACAGTCGCATTTTGATTTTATTGAACTTCAAGCAGATTTAAGTATTCAACACATACATTAACATGACAATATGCCCTTTTCATGCTGCGGCCTATTGTAACAATAAATCATAGCGTGCCGGCCATATTTTCAGAGGTCATGTTACTAAAAGAATCATTTACTCCTTAAAATAACAGACGGTCATATCAACTTAATTTTTTCTTTAAAATGTTTGCAAACGATAGCCCCATATCTATGTACTGTATAAAGAAACTTAATTGAAATAATGAACGGCAATTTAAATTATATTATGCCTAGACGTTTAGGCCTTTTCCCTGTTGAGCCTAGCCTAGGCCCAGCATACTAGCTACAGGGCACAGCCTAGACCATGCCTACTAGTACTAGTAGGTCCTTTCCTAGGGCATACCATATTAGGCCTAGGACATTATCATACAGTACAGACATGCCCCGCCATATATCTAGGCTAGCCTAACTAGCTAGGGTAGGCCTAGCCTAGGCCTACATTTATTTCCGAATATAATTAAGGAAGTTAGGATACATAAAACTTACCAAATTTCGGTAAAGCCTTCCTATGCTATGAAATAATATACGACCATGCACTACCCCCTTCTTAGGCTATGCTATTTGGCTGCGTATTTTCCGTATTTTTCATCACACACAGGAGACACAGTGAGCAGAGAGCCTCAGTTGACCTTTGACATGCATATTTATACTGTAGTCTCAAATACAAACCAAAAAAATACTGTGTAACAAACATGGAATTATAAAGTAAAAGTAAATTAAAAGATATATAACTGATTTATTTGCACATGACAGTTAAACATTCGTTAGAATAATTGCTTTTACTTGTCTCTATCTCAAGTGTATTTCAGATTGTCAAAATAAAGTAGGCGGGGCTTAATTGATATTGTTGGGAAATTCAGGAAATCTAAAAATAGATTTACTACGATACCAGGGGATTGGGGGTTCATACATGATGAGATCGTGCCATTACTATCAAGATCATATATATACTGTACATTATTCACCATCAACACCACCACACAATTGTCTGTCTGGTATAACTGTAGCCAAAGGAATGTTCCATGACTATTTTTTACATGGACGATTCAAAAATAAATTCAAGAACATACAAAGTCAGCAACTACTGTTTTTACAATATTTTAAATTTTATTTCGCAAGTTGATAGCTTTTTCTCCCATTTCATACACCATGTAATCAACTGTTTTGTGCAATCCTACTACAATAATAGTACACAGGTCAGAGGTTACAAACACACGCAAGAAGTTATACTGAAGTTAGTACAACACCCGGTCATGGTATTTTATTATACTGTATATCCGTGATTGAAAATGTTCATCATATAAAAAGTGTTAAAATGTTCATGTGGTGTTCTCTACATCTTATTCTTACTAACTTTACCGGAGGAATGGGGAAGGGTTTAACACTTAAATTCTAAAAATTTATACACTTAGTAAATACATTAATACATTTCAAGATTTAGTAAATACTCCCTTAACACACGGACATGAAAGGAATATGAAATATTCTATGTTAATTACTAGAAACCAAATGGATATGAAATGTTTACATTTTTAGATAATCCAAGCCAAATACTCCAATAATGCATGGACATTAATGATGACTCCAGACTAATTAAGAAGGAAATGAGGGATTTAAAAAAAAAATTTATGTAGTGACTGTTATAAAAAATTGTAGGATTAGAATACTAAAGTTTAGAAAGATAATATACTGTACAAGAAGTGGGATGAGGGCTAAGATATTACTAATTGAACAGAAAAACAGATAGAGGAGAAAAGATAGTGTATACGACGATGATGCCAATGTGGAATGCAATGCTTTCATATCAGCAATGCATATGATGAGCAAGTAACATAAATGAATGCTACAGTATTGACAAGTAGATTATTTTACTCAAAAAACACATTCCATCTGATTGTGTGCTTTTTAAGCAAAATTCTACTGTTCATCTGACAATTTCGCAATCATTCATGGTGTAAATTACCATAAAATTAGTCCCAGACAGCTTTTATCAACCAGAACAGTAAAGCCTATTACATCATGTCATTTTAAATTAGAACACTTTATGAAAATTCTTGGATCACTGACGTCAAATTATAAAAAAATTCTAGAGTGCCATTTCAACCATAACACAAAACTCCAGGCCATTGTGCCGCTTTTAAGTAGTGTTTCTTAGAACACAACACAGTTCCAGATCACCAATGTGATTAATCTAACATTAAAGATCTACTGTCTCCTAAAAATGACAAAAAAATCATAAAAAAATAATTAACTTGTATATTTTGCAGTAACATACAAATTAATTGACTTTATTGAATTTTAAAAATGTGTACCCCGATTTTTATACTCGATAATGACAAAACAATAAAAACACTTCAGTGACTGGATGTGTTTTTATATCATTTTTCACTGTAACACTGTAGGTAAACATTTTTTAAATATACTAATTTCTATGTTCAAGAATGTTTATGTTTTTGGTACTTTTTAGGGACAATACATTTTTATCATTAGTTATCTCATCAACATTCTGTCTTATTACTGGTGGCAAACTTAGCCCTAAATTACACAGGTCATCATGTCAGCACTTTCTAGAATGTAGATTTAGTAATTTACATAAAATTGTCAAGGCAACTATTTTTATCCCATACTAAAAAAACCAAATTCAGACATGTAGAAAACAATTCTGAACATGGTGCTCTGATTCCTACCAAAGAATGAAAGTAAATACCTAGATTGCCCTTCAGTATTATTACATTCATTACACAAAGAAATGAATAGCAGAAAAAATTTACAAGTAAAAGCCACAAAAACAGCGGTTTTTGTTTCTATAAGAAGTAATCCAGCTCATATCGATTATATTCATTTTTCTCGTCATTTGGTATCCGTGGGTAGCCAGCCACTAATGCATCCTGTGCCCCGATGTAGAGGGTATTGTATATTTTCCAGTAAACGTCCCGCACTTTCCTGGCTGGATGGAATAACCCCTGAAAGTATAGAAAAATATGTATTTTTAATATATTTTACCATATTTACAGAGGGTTGCATTTCTAAAGATGTGTATAAGAGACAGCAGTACTGTTTCAATTTTGTTAGGTCTCAACAGTGCAGCTCAGGATTTCAAGAATGAAATACATACAGAATATAAAACATCTTTTTTTCCAGACATATATTCATCGCATAACCTTAAAAAGTGTGTAAATCAGTGGAAAATTAAGTGTTTAAATATGCGGCCAAACATGAGTTGATACTTTTTTCATCCTTTTTTTTTTTTTTACTTCATTCATAGATTTAAAAATATTTCATACTTATTTAACAGTAAGTGATTTGCAATAAACAAAACATTTTTAGTTGTGAGATACTTAACTTAATCACCAATCTACAGTTCCACTACAAATGAATGACAAAAATCTATGAGAATGATTAAGTATAAAAGTGTTTCCTACCTGCAATGTATACTGAAGCATTTTCACGGCTCCTACACCAATGCGTAGGCCTTCGATGGAATCCATTACGGCCTGGATGACGTGAGGAGAAGTTTCAAACACATTTGGCCAAACAAAGTTGATAAGGTGGATAAGAGCATCTTCACAACCGAACCCAAATACACCAAGGGATATGTGCTTGATGGCGGCGCATGCCGTCTGACGATGGACAAGATCTCTGTAGAAAAAATAATCAAAAAGCAATGTTGGAATATCTTACAATGTCGTAAATTGATTGTATATTATAGGCAGGGAGTGGATTTCTTCTTCTCTTATTCTACAGTCGACCTTCCCATTTACGAACTTCTCATTTACGAACCTTCTATTTTACGAACGTTCGGCTGATGACGTCATCGCTAAATTTATTCATTTTATTTATGCTATTTTTTTATTTATTTTAAGAAAAACGAATTACAAAGGTCATTAAAAATTGCATTATAGTACTAGTTATACAGTCTTTCCATAAATAACCATACTACTTTACACTTAGAAAAGTCAAACCAATACATGATGTAAAATAATAAAAACTAGGCGAAATTCAGGCAGGCAGTGCATGCTGCTAGGCCTACCTTGTCTGGGCTAAGGGCAAGGCTGGGCAGCCTATAACAGGGGGGCCTACCCTACCTTGTCTATGGTTAACTACAGTCTAAATGCACTGTAAATCAAATCAGCTAGTCCGAGTATAAATGTATGGTAACATCAACCTTTTATCCTTTTAAGAATAAATCACTGTTCGGATATTCAATAAGCATCTGTATTAATTATTTGTTTTTCACTGTCAAAAAAAAAAAAATGATTATCAAGCTGCTCTATTTTTAGAAGATGACATCAGCAATTACCCATCATTCAACGCTACAGGTAGGCCTACCAAAACCACATGTTTGGAAGTCAGGAAGATCGAAAAAATAGGAACCGTTTCTTTTTTGACTTTATACAAAAATACCTTGACTTAAATAAATAATAAGCCCAGTGCTTTTAATACAAATTATATCAATGTTTGTTGACTAATTTGCTATAAATTACGGACAGAGGCCTAGCTATAGTTAGCAGAGAGCTGCTGCTAGGCCCAGCTAAACCTTGGCTAAACCACCACACTGTATGTTGAACAGTCAGCCTATAGTGACATGGAAGATTAGGTCGGTCTATCCATGGAACTTCCTTAGCCTGAATCGATAGTTATTATATTAGTTTGTCTTGCATTAACATTTAATTGATTCTTCAACAATTTCTATAAATGTTTATTGAACACTTAAATGCAAAATTAAGCCTAGATATTGGTAGGCAGGCCTAGTTATAGGTTACAACTTGGCGTTTTTAAACTTGAGGGCCCTATTCTTACGAACTTCTCATTTACAAATTTTCTTAATTACGAACTGCTTTCAGCCCAAGGTGTACGTAAATGGGAAGGTCGACTGTATTTTGAACACCCAATGGCAAGCAAGCTCACATATTGTGAGAGGATGGAATATTGTAATGTCCCAAACAATATGTCTTTTAATGAGGCTTAGAGATTGGAGGTTTGTTTTTAGTTGACCAAAAACAGTAAATTAACTCAGCATTCCAACAGCACATACAACATTCAAATCTTATTCATGCTCATGGAGAAAAATGTATGTTATGTGCCTTATTTAAGACACAAACCACAAATTTTGAACTGTTCCATTGGGACTCAAATTTTCTTGCATGCTTGTACAAAAACCTACTCACCTGTCCATAAGAGCATCCTCTAAAAGCGGTGTAACAGCGTAGATATAATCTTTGCCCATCTCACCGATATATTCAAACATGAATGACAGCGACTTCAACACACCATTTTGGACATTTAGCTCAGGCACGCGGTATTCATTCATGAGTGCCGGTAACACGGTGAAAGGTGAGCATGTCTCGGCTACGATCGCAATAGCAACGGTGGTACAGACTCGATTTTGTCGCTCCTGGACTTTGAGATTGTTCAGTAAAGTGGCCAGCACATCATGCGGTCTACAAGAGAATGCATGATTTTAGTAACAACTCATTATTGTTTTTTTTGTGCCTGTTGCTAAAAATTAAAAAAAAAACAAAAATATATATATTTTTGGCCTGCTAGCCAACTGCCCAAAAATTGGAAATTTCAGAAAAAATATAAATAAATTTTTAATACTTACCCAATAGCTTTTGCAATATAACCAAATGTGTTAACTGTTGCTCTGCGGATTGCTTTCTTGTGAGCCTTCAAAAGTTCAAGGAGCTCAAAACAGATTCGCATCCATTCACGGGCAGAAACAAATTCTGCGCCACGATCAGCAATCCGACCAACCAAGTCGATACAGTTCTCTTGCACTTTTTCATGTCTGTTAAATAAAAAGGAGCAAAAATAAGTAAATAAAAAACACTGTTGCAAACAATATATAATGTCTTAAATGAATTACTTTGACTATGATTGTTACTCTGTAGGTACAGAGACCATGGAGTTTGCTGTATAGAATCATAATTATTAAACTCACTTGTTCTTCAGAATAGGTGTTAGTCTTGGCAGAAGATCTTTGATGGGAGGTGTCATCTTGGTCATACCAATGACATTGACAATGGCCTTCAAAGCGCCCAGGATACTACCCAATACTTCGGGATATTCTTCTCCCAGATACTCATATAATACAACACCTAAATGCCCCATCAGTTTTTCCTGCGGAGGACAATAAAAAAATATAAATACTTAGCGTATGGCATATATACAAGTGTTCTACACACAGTTTCATTTTTTTTGTTTGTTAAATCATCACCAACTACCTATCTAGCAGAGCAAGTAAATGTTTTTGACAAACTAGTCTCTATATGAAGACCTGTCCAGACTATCAAATGTTATTTAACAAAAACCTGTGACATGCCCAAATATGATAGGCACATCATGACTATATATGGGCATATCATGACTATATATGGGCATACAAAAGGTTTTTTCCAAAGACAATTTGAATGTGTAGACAGAGCTTAAAGAAATCTTAGAAGCTTTTGCTAATGAGAACCCTGCAAATGAAGATTCTTAAAACACCAAGCTACATCCATACACTACTTTGAAGAATTTCATCTAGTCTTTAGTTGAATATACTGTGAATGGTATCTGCCTTCAAATGAAACTGTAATGCAAGTTTCAAAAAACCTTTAGTCATTGAAGAATCTTTCACAGTATACATCTATATACTATTCACACTTCACATGGTTGACAGGAAATGAGCCAGCAGTTGCAATTTTGGCTCTCAACCAAGTCAACGGTTCAAATCCTACTCTGTCCATTCAGCTTCTGTCCTTAGACAAGTCATTTTATCTGTTTAATAAAACTTCAGTCTTATGCTACATTATGCAAAGGTACATTTCACAATAAGTGAGTCTATCCTGAATGATTATCAAAAAATACAAATCTAAAAACAATGACGACAACAGCAGCAGCAAATAATACCAATATTACCATTACTGTTGTTGGTGTTGTTATAAATGTTACACTGCTTACCTCTTGACAAGTTCTCATGACTACAGCAATTCTTGAGATGAGGTCAGCAGCCTGTTGTCTGACCTTCGCCGCCTTGTTGTTGAGACGCCACAGGATTGTACCACAGATCTGTGGCAGGTACGGCTTCACTCGCTTGCTCAGCGCATTAACAACAGTGCCAAATCCATTCAGCATCACAACATCCTACCAAAAACAATGAAAAGCATATAATGTAATGATTCAGTAATTAAAACAGTTATTCCTCAAATGATTGCTAACTAACACTAAAAGAACTATTAGTTTTTAGTAAATTTATTCTTCCATGGGTGCAGTAAAGGGAAATTTTTCAGCACTCCATTTTAACTTTAATAGCTCTACAGTAGGGGTGGTCATAAAAATTGGTCGGAGGGCCAAAGTGAATTTTTGATTTAACACTGAGGGCCGCACCCAAACTTTTTAATGTTTCCAGTGACCTTCCAAAAACCTCCAAGCACTGCTTTTACACCACTTTATTCTGAGTTTTAATGTTACTTTTTTCATATGATCAGTATCGGGCTGTGAAAAACAAGGTGCTTTCTAGCTAATGTGCTTGTCGGACCGCAGACATAGGGTTTTTAATTTATAATCCTGGGCCGCACTTTGCCCAACTTGTGCTTTACAGAGAGAGTATAACTTTAAATTAACATTAGTACCATTAACTAGTCTAAACGGTTTCAGTGTATTAAAATAAAATATCCATATAAGTATTTACAAAAGAAAATCTCTACCAGGCAAATTGTTCTATCGATAAAATGGATCTACCATCCTTACCTCAGTTGTCTGTTCCTGGAAAGCATACAGAATGCCATCAATCAGTTGTTCTTCCAGCCTAGAATCAATGTCTGACGCCCCCAAGTTGTCCATAATTTTCTCAATGGTTTCCATAACCATTTTACGGTACTGTTCAGCTTCATCTTTGAGGTCATCTACGATACGTCCGATGATTTCTGCTGCTCCAACCTTGTTTGCTAACTCAACTGTTGTGTCCACAAGCTGTAAAAGCAAATAATACAGTTGTTACTTGTGAGAGGGTGTGTGTGTGTTAGTCAGTGTGTATCACTGAGTTTGTGTCAGTGTGTTTGTAAATGCATGTCTGTGTACTTATGTATGCGAGTGTGGACATATTTGTGAACACATGTGTATAAGGTGGAAGAACATATGTGTTCAATTAAAATTAAACACATACAATCTAAAGATCTCAAAAAGAAAAACACTGGCTCAAAAACAATTGTACGATATAAACCAACTTACCTGTCTATAATTTCTTCTGTCCAATGCCATTCTGTGCTGCCAGAAATGTTTGAAGAACGATGGGAGAACTTCATCACGGATGTACTGCGGCTCAACACCATCTGTTGCACAACACTGTTTCACAACCTAGCATAATGTAAGCAAAGACAGAAGAAAACAGCTTTAAAAAAAATTCATACAGAATAATATGCTAAGTTAAATAAGAAAGAGTTTTCAATTCTTATATATCCAGTGAAAATAAGGTCAAATATGGCTATGCTTATGATTTGAAAACATTACAAATGCTGTCCTACTACTATGATAAAGTGCGTCCACAGTAGAAAATCTTCTAGTTAAATAAAATATTTCTGATATTGATCATTAACACATAATATAAAGCTTTCATGAAAATAGAAAATTACGTACCTTTAAGACAATTTTTTTCATTTCTTCGTCGGGAGACTGAAACTCACGGATCAGAATCAACATCACCTCTTTTGTGTAGTAATTTGCATATTCAGGGTCCATAAGGGGGATCAGGTAACCAATGGCTTTCAGAAAAGCTGCAAGACCCTACAAATGAAAACACAAAAACAGAATGGTCATTATTTTTATATGCTTTCCAGGTTATGATTATTGGAAAGTGTAGAATGCATGCAAATATTTATTATATTGAATTTTGTATATTGTGTATCAATCACATAACATTGTTTAAAATGTGTGAAGCATTTTGATTTCAATAATTATTTCTCAATCATTTACTAACATCCACATCTTGGTGTGAAAATGAAATACATACATGAAATATCTCTGATTTGCACATGCTATTAAATTCCCACATGTATTAACTATTAACCTACAACAAAAAAACGTACCTTTCCTCTGTGCTGTCGAATACCTTTCCAAAGTGGTTTCAGTACACTATCAAAGGATTCAATACCGTATGGTGTTGCAGCTTCAGCTAAAGCAGCCAAGGCAAGGGCAGTAATGGTTCGCACCTTCTGCTGCTCATCAATTAAACCTGAAGAAGAAACCATAATTTCATTTACATTAATAATTAAAGAATAACAAACGGAAAAAAAACCATTATTATTAATAATAAACAAACAGGCTAAGCGGAGTACATAACAAACCAGTAACCAAATCCTACCATGTTCAATGATTTCGACAAGGTTTCGAAGATGTGGCAAAATGGCACAACCCATCAGGATGGCAATCTGCTGGACGATCTTGATACCAGTATGTCTGGCCTGCCAGGACTTCTTACTCCTGCACACAGCCTTCAAGAATGGCAGCAGGGAAGGAATACCAAGAGCAGATGCCACCACAGCAAAGGCACGAGCGGTCGTGTTTCGCACATACTCATCCAAGTTGTCAATATCGGGACGCATTGTGGAGATCATAGTTGCCAAGCCTGCAGCTTTCGCCAAGTTGGAAATGATCTCACGACCCTCTACACGAGCATAGTAGTCTTCATCAATCAGCAGGGGCTCAATCACAACAAGAATCTACAGTGTAGATCAGAAAGTATCAAAAAGTATAAAATATCAGAAAAGCTTAGAATTGTGATTTATATCGGACATATGCAATTCAGGCATACATGTTGCCAAATAATGCTTAAAGTGCAGCCTTAACCCTAATGACTGTGATTACCAAGTGCCTGGTTTCAGCAACACATAGACACTTAATTTAGATTGTTGTTCTATATATTGGGTAACCTGTTATCTACTGTTCTCCCAGATGGCCAGTTATGCTCTATAAACTAAACCTCCTACTCCTCCAACTTTCCTACATACCAAAAGAATATGTGAAGCTTGCCATTCCAAAACCAGTGTACTGTCGCTAATTGTTAAACTGATTAATTAACATAAGGATGTGGCAGCATTGTATACTTTAGTACACAGAATCTGTAATACTTCTACTCATAACTTTGGCAACAGCAAGTCAATTGCACTAAATCACCCATTATTTCATAGCTTATAATGCGGAAAAATAAAAAAAATTGAAGAAAATTCATGACCCATTACCTTATGGACATATGGTCGCACAAGATCATCAAGCTTGTAAAGAATTCTATCAATGACCTTCACCAACAGATGGCGCTCTTGATCTTCCAAAGTTGGTGACATAAGTAAGGGAAGGATCTGGTTGAACAGAGGACCAGCACCAAACTCACGAGCTTTGTCAGTTATCTGTCTGAGGGCTGCCTTTCGCATCGGAGGAGTACCATTTTTAATTTTCAGCAGTAATTTCATGATTCTTCTCTCCTTTAACTCCTCTGGGCTCAGGGAGCTCTCATCAACATCAATCTAAAAATATAATTGTTTATATACTGTAATACTTTTATCACACTGATTTTGTAATTCAAGTTAAATGGTAAAACGCATATGGTCAGCAGTTTAAGCTCTATAATAGCGCTTAAAATGCTGTGTGTTTGAAAATAAAACTGGTGGCATTGCTTAAGTTGTTGGTAATAACATGCTTAATGCTAAAGATTCAAATATATATATTACTTATTACAACTTCAACATAAGGTTAAGGCTAACACGCCTCGTTTCTATCATTTGCGACCTCTAAGACAAGGTCATCTGAAGATGAGAAATACATACCAGAAGTTTGTCAAAGTACTGGGCATCGTCTGGTTTCAGAAAAGGCAAATTGCCAGGTGGTTGAGCTAAACCATGGTCTACATTCCGGTCTTCCTGCTGCATATGGAAGCCGCTCATACCGCCCATTGGTGTTGGTGTGGCAGTCAGCTTTCTTGCTGGAGTACGGATTGGTACATAGCCAGCAGGTGGTTGCAGAACCTGAAAGACAAAGAAACATTTTTTATCAATATAATACAGATTATGAAAATTCCTATAAAACACTTTTGAACTGTTAGTTAAAGTCTTGAATAAAATTGCAGGGAAGATATTTTCATGAACCGATTTCAGTTTTTAACAAAACAAATTTATATTCAACCATAGCTTCTTAATCAATCAATCAACTGACCAATTAACTGGTTAGTGATATTATTTAGTTATATTACTATAGGATCCCGAGCCAGAGGAAGACAAAGAGGAAAGTGGAGCGATGACATCAAGCTATGGAGTGGTACAACATCCTACATAGGAGCAAAAAGAGCTGCTGAAAATAGAAGTGGATGGGAAACTATGGTGGCCAACCTTTGTAGTGAAGACGGCACTTGATGATGATGATGATTACTATAGGAACTTATACAATTGGCAAGTCATCTCACAGCTTTAAATATAATGTTTAGTAATAATTCCATAAATCAGGAGTGATTCGTGGATGGAAGCAAAGCTTTCACACAATTAATTAATTAATCAATAAAGCTCTGAAGTCCCAGGAGTAACAAATCATACCAAATTATGATAAGGCCAAATACAACATTTTTGGTTAAAAAAAGCTTTCCTACCAACCTACCCATTTTTTGGATATTCCCAAAATATGGCCATCCCAAAAATAATTTTTTTTGGCCTAACTCTGATGAGACTGGGCTCCTGACCAGTGTTACTACTGACATATAAGTGAACTTGTCTCAAAAGTCACCAGCATTCCTTATCCATTACCTTATATCCTTCTGGAAACATTGTATCCAGTTCTTCATCTGAGAGGGGCCTGTTCCTATCGTCAATCTCCTTCTCCCACCTGTATGCCTGCAATTGTTCTGGAGTCATCATTCTGAGTGCAGAAGCACTAGGTGTGCTCATCACCATAGCTTTAGGCCCCTTAGGTGTCACACCACTGGTCAGGGTAGGGGTAGAACCTGGGGTCTGGGGTGTCTGGCTTCCAGCTGCTGGGGTGCCACCAGGTGTCTCATCCCATCTTGATCTTCGTTTGCTACCTGGTGTTGGGGTCATTGATGGTTCATCACCAGTGCCGCGATCTGTACGAGGTGTTTCAGCCCATCCACTACCATGTCCAGGTGTTTCTGCAATAAAATATATAAATATACAACACATCACTAGTCATAACAATTGTGCATAGCTTTCTATAATGACTTGCAAGGTGTGAAAAATATATTTATGTTGTCATTTTTATAGATGAAACTCTATCATACCTCTTTCTGTTCTAGGTGTCTCATCCCATCTGTTCTTGCGGGCACTGGGTGTGGCTCTACCTGGTGTTGCGTGCCCTGGGGTAGAATGACCTGGGGTGGCATGACCAGGTGTGATATGTGTTGGCGTGGCATGGGCTGGGGTTGGTTCCCACACACGAGTAGTACCAGGAGTAGCACCTGGTGTCTCACTGCCCTTTGCGCGACCAGGAGTTTCATCCCACCTTCCATGGGAGGGTGTGGAGCTCTAAGGAAAAAAAACCCAATAAAATTAGTATAAACTCACTAAATGGTACATCAGACTCAATGCTAAATCATACAATTCTGTAATCAATTTTCCAATAAAATTAAACTTGACTACCTCTGCTTGATCCCACGAGCTGGTTTTCTTCTTACTGGGTGTAACTGCTCCGGGTGTGTCTTCACCTGCTTGGTCCCATCGGCGTTTCTTTTTGGGAACCACTTTGAGTGTGCCCTCTTTTTTTCTCTGTAATATCTGATTGTGTTGATGTCTCTAAAAAATGTTAAAAGAAACAATATTATTATTTATTCTATCAATTCACAAACTCTTGTAGGTTAAAGATGTATTGTCCCATGCTAAATACTGTATCAAAAATATCATAAAAATATTTTTTGAAATTAAATTGCCAATTTTGAAGTAACATAAAAGTTATCAACTTGAACATAGAAATTAGTGTTTTTTAAAAAATGTCTATCCGTCAGATTACAGCAAAAAATGTTTGAAACACTTCCAGTCACTGGAAGTGTTTTATTATTTTTTATTATAATTTGTTGGTTTAAAAATCAGGGTACAAATTTTTGAAATTGAATAATTTATATGCACAAGTTAATAATTTGTATGTTATTGCAAAATGATAAAGTTTATTTCAAACTTATTTTTTATGATTTTTTTACTTTTATCAAGGAACAATACATCTTTAATTGTTTCTAGTAGTTTGTTTATTATTACTGAATATTTTGCATTTAATAAATATAATTATTCATATTACTGTATTTGATTTTTTTAGATTTATTATTAATTAAACAAACATATAGTATTAACAAATTACCTTATTAATTTCTATATTAATTTTAGTTGGTTTAAAATTGTGTAGTTTCACTTTTTGAGGAATAATTATTTTTGTTAATAATTCTATTTAATATTCAATTATTTTGAATCATTTAAAGTTATTTAATAACTTTATTCCTATTCATAGTATAATTATTTAAAAAATGAAAGTATGGTCTAAATCTAATAATATAGTGCTTTCGATTTTGCATGATCCTAGGACAAATTCACTTGTCCGTGACCATCTTCTATCTTCTAAAAAGCATAGGCTAAACTCATCTGAGAATTCAGAAAATGAGAAATAAAAAGCTTCACATGCGCAGACGATCTCAATCACACCATTGAGTCCTGGGTCTCACTGTCATCCCAGAACAAAATTCTGACAACATACCTCTTGTGCCATCTGCTGTCTTTCTTTCATTGTGTCAGCGAACGTCCTCAATGACGGGTCTGGTGTTTTGCCACCTGTATGCACAGACAAGAATCGTAAGATATAAAGAGAGAAAAAGAAGAAATAGATTAGTATACTGTATACACATAATTATACTAAATTAACACAGCATTAAAAAATGAATATAAAAAAATGGTTTAAAAAAGCATGAGTCTTCAGTTTTAACATAGACCAGTTAAGGGCATGCTATATATTCAAATCCTGCTTCAATTGCTTACAGGATAATAATGAACAAGTTCATAATTATATTTGGATGTTATACAGCATCCAATAATCTCTTATATTAATTTAGATAATTACATGAAAATATACATAATAACATATTAATTATCACATATGAAGTTTCTAATTCTCTGCTGGAGCAATGGGTAGTTGATCTTTGTCTCTTACTAAAGACATATACTTTTTCTAAACACATGACAAATTTTACATACAACTACCTTACAAAGTTATGGCAGATAACCATATATGACTTCATGATAATGTTATCTACCAATTAGAAAACTGAAGTTCCCACTCGGTATCCATCTTAGCCATTCTAAGTAGTAATAGCAACTGTGGACAGGCCAGAGTCAGGGAAGCATCAGAACTCTCTTTTGCAAAGTAGTTGTTTGTCACTGTAATCATCGTTTGAGATGATTAGCATTCAATGTTATGGTTGAGTGCACTCATACATTAAGTCTACACATGGTTGTTAAAAGATCTAAGTTTGTCCCAGAACTTTAGTCTCATGTGCTGTTGCATTTTTATTTTTAAAAATCAATCAAATCTAATTTCTTGAAACAGAAATTTAAATTCAATGCATTTACTAATCTAAGCATAAAAATGAGTATTCTGAGTGAATACATTCTCAATATTTACTGTATATTAAAATCATTCAAGTAACATTAACACTTTCGAATTTTTTAACATGTTTACCAAAAATAAGACTTTACCTAATAATGTCATAGGAATCATTCAAAAAGTTTAAGTCCCAAGTGTAGACTAATACAAAAAGTATATTCAACCATAAAGGGTCTAATTAATTGACCCCAATATACTCCCTGTTTAGGCACTGTTGATACGTACTGCACAACTGTTATTCCATTCAGTAGCTGGCCTTTCTCTTCCATTGATGTGAGCCTAAAATTAATCTTTTGAGTCGTTAGTGACTTTGAGTATAGCTTACCAACAACTTACAATATACACGTAAATATGAGACCGGGCAAACAGTACCCGATTTTTAGGGAGTTTACACCCTATTCGAGTAAAAATCTTACAATAATATCAGTTACCTAAATACTGTATGTAGAAAACAGGATTTCATAGCTTGCACATAAATAATAAAGAGCAAAAGTCTACATTTTCTTACAGCCAATCAGAGAATTAAAGATCATCAGTTTCTAACATCACAGCTGGATACTGTATTTAAGCAATGCCGGGATAAAACATTAAAAAATGGCATTGCATGAAAATCTGTTAGCACGTAAGACTGATTTTTTTAATTCTTTCTTCTTTTTGATGATCAATTTATAAAAGAATGCCAGATACAATAATTTAAGAGTTCACTCTGGCATTTATGATGTATATTGCAATTTGAATTGCTGCCTAAACCCAACATGAACCTGTTGTCAGCAAGAGATGTGATTGCCGTTTTCCAAGCTGTTTAGGAAAGAAATGAGAGCACGATTAATGTCTGTTCAGTTACAGGAATTTTCAAGATTCTCCTAAACAATTGTCTCTGCATACAACACACAAACTGAACACCAAAAATTCATGCCTTATTTATCACCATTTTCAGATGAGATACAAGTACTGTAATTTCAAAATCATTCATAGAGGGGACAGTGAACAAATTCTCAATATGATGTCTATTGTTTTTCCTTTCGAAAAATATTTTTTATAATTGTAGACAAAACATTTTGTTTATTCATCTGCTTGGAGATAAACAAATTACCTTAATATCTAGAGACATCTGTAATTATAATATTATGCATCTCATCATCTTTGTATAAATTTGGGTTAATTCAATATTTTGTTTATCCTCAACATGAAATTAATAGTAAGAAAAGCATACTTTAATTTAATTACCTTTTTCATTACTAAAATTGTGTATACAAATGTTCGTAATTATTAAACCAGGAAATACTTTCTATCTTGATCAAATGTTATTGTTGTTCTTATTCACATTTAAGGGTTGAGGGAAGATTTACTGAGTGATTAAAGACATATAGCCAACATTTATGTTTCTATTGCTTGTATCATAATTATATACAAGTTAAAGATTTCAATAAAAATTAGAAAGATTTTCCTTACCAAGTAACAAATATACATTGTAAATATTACTTTGTATATAACATTTAATTGCCTAAACAATAAATCTATTTAAGGTTTGTTTTGGTGTGTGTTTCATTGGAAGTTGATTATCTGAATCGTTTTAAAATTTCTAAATCCCTGTCCAGAATAAAACATGTGACATGCCTGAATATGGTCATGACATCACACCATGACTACACCATATATGGTCATGACTACACCATATATGGGCATACAACAGTTGTTTTTTTTTTGTCAAAGAAAATGTGATAATCTGGACAGAGCTTTATAGAACTATTGTAGTTTTCCAATTTAATAGTAAATGGTATATCTTTATGATATAGTCAAAATATTTGGCCATCCAATCAAGGAAAACGAAATATAGAATAGTACACACAATGATTAATAATACTGTATCACTCTACACACAAAACTACATGCATGCAGTAATGTGACATGCCACAAGTACAGAACACGCCCAGCTTCTGTGAGTGCTGTCCAGGTTCAACAACTAAAACCAGTTTATTCATAATCCTGGATATTCTAAGCCCTGGATGAGCCTCAAAACCACTGGATCTACAGTATCACCTGTGATCAAAGTAATCCAACATTTGCCTTAAAATTCCTTATGTCACTTACAGTTATTAGAAGTTCAGGACAACCATTACAATAATAAAACATGTGCAACCAGACAAAGATTTTAAAAGAAACATAATCAAAAGATTTATCTTACCGGGTAAGAATGGGTCATGTCGAGCTGGAGAGATCATTCTTGCACGAGCCATCATCGTGTATTCATTCTCTCGATCGATGATGCGAGGGATTCTTGTTTCTGCCATCGGATCATGGTCCTGCAAATCAATATGAACAACACAGTTATAGTTATAATACACATATTATACATCTCTGAATTACAAGCTTCCTAAATACTAACTCTCTTCTCTCTATTTTAACAATACGATTGTTCTGTAGTAGCACATGCACATGTACCAGCGAGGTGGTGACGCCGAGAGTACACTACATGTATGTCACTTTTGCAAGGTTGTGGTGATGTTGCAAAATGGTTTTCAGTGCTGTAAACAAATATATATTTTATCCATTATTATTGGATGAGGGTAAAGGTTCACATACAAAATTTGGTAAAGACAAGCCAAACTAGTCACTGGTTGGAAAAATAGATTTGTAGTTATTAATACAGGGTTAAACAGTAAAAAGAGAGCTATAAAATGTGAGAAATCAATATATGAGAAATCAGCCTTCAAAGTTTATGATTTCGGGCATTTCTTAAACAGAAACCGTAACCAAATTGTTAAAAATTGTTTTTTTTAGTTGGAAATTGGGAAATAACAGCATAGCATGATATATAGATAGATATATAATGGTTAGTTAATTGTAATAAAATAGATTTTACAAATTTTGACATTCCAGCATAATTTGGCCATTATCTCTGAAAAAGGATTTGCGACACATGACTGATTTGGCTCGTCTTTGCCACAAATGTTACCTTTGCAAGTTCTTCATTCTCCCTAATATATGCAGATGGTGCAACATATGAATTCTTGCCCATCAGGGATGTGCTGCTGTAGTCGTCGTCTTCCTAAAAACACAAGAATACCAAAAAATGAGAATACTGGCTTCACATCAATTCCATTATATACCATATATATTTCTATAATGTGTTATTTCTATACAGTAGCTCTTTAAATCATCATATATCAAAAGAATCACCCGTAAAAATTAAAATGTTACATCAAATACAAATAGGCCTATTAAAAATTTAAAAACATTAACAAAATGAAGGGGGAAAAAAACAAAAAAAATAATGTAGATATTAAGAGCTATACAAATTTGGGGTTTGGTCTTCTGTTTCATATAACTATTTTAAAAAAAATTATTATTATTATTATTATTATTTATTATTATTATTATTGTCATGATTACACATCATGATGGTGACTACGATTAACAATATCTTTATTGTTTATAATAATAATATAATTATAACAATTTATGATGATTTTTTTGGCAAGTAAATGAAATGCAGACATAAGCATGATGAAAACATCATGATGATGACTGCTGATGAATATATAAGTGATGATGGTAGTGATGATGATGGATGTTAACAGCAATATTCTGTCAACTGTTAACACTTACATCCTCCCCCTCATTTGTTGCAATGGATAAATCATAGCCGGCATATCTGCTGCCACGTTCCCCATAGATGCTTTGATCAAAATGGCCGCCTTCTCCTAAACCAATACGATTTCCATCTCCTTCAGTATTATTCGCATTCTCATGCTGAATATTTTTTGTTTTCCCTTGAATTTCACGAATCTGCTCTTCAATATCTAATGACAATTAAAAGTCTAACAAAGTTAATTATGTATCATTTTTCATAGATCTTATTACTGTAGGCCTATCTTATAAAAACTTACACAATCTTTTTTTTTTACATGGGTTTTGTGTTTACCATACAGTTTGCCCTCCAATTCGAGAACACCTTTGAAACCCGAAAATTTGAGGTGGATTGGCTTTGTGTTTAAACAAATGAAGATTGTTATTTGGTTCTTCGAAAAAGTTGGTCGCGAATTAGAGGGTTCTGAATTGGAGGGTGCACTGAATTATTGAATGTTTACGATTCTATTTAGATACAATTTGATTACTGTGACAGGAAGTTTGCAAATTTAGAGAAATCAAATTCTGAGGCATCACAACATTAACTTTTTCAGAAAATTAAATTGAAGTTTTTTACCTCGCTTATCCATTAGAGCTAAAGCCTAAATAACCCAAAATACCAAATTATTATTCAAAATTCATAACCATTCTTTTAGTTTAGTCCAACTCAGCTTGGGAGAGAGCACAATCCAAACTTAAAAACATCTCCTTTCCTCCCACTGTGGTTGTGCCCTGCACTTATGTGGAAATACAAGAGGACTGATTGGCACTTACAGTAGGGCACATAGAACAATTATTACTGTAGATGATCACTCTTAAAAAAAAAAAAAATAAAACAAAATTGATGAGGGCTGGAGTAGGTTTTTTTTTTCGTTGGGGGGAGGGGGGAGAGATGGGATTAATACATAGAGATTCCTGTGTCATGAAAAGAACGAATTGACATTGTTTTTTGAAGTGGCAGATGCATTTAAACAACTGCCCTGTGATTCAATGGCCTATCCAAAACTACTGTAGGCCCATATTCCGGTGAAAAAATCAGACATTACTCGGGCATCCAGGGAAGGGAACACCCTAATCAGGACTAGGCCTTTGATAGGGCCAATCACTTTCTGCATGTTGTGTGGGCCGGTGCTAGGCGGATTCCTACCTTGTTACGGTGCTCATGCACTTTCGCACGTACCTTTTAATTCTTAATTTTTTTTACCTCAATGTTCTTCTCACAGTCACAAGACATAATTATAACATTTTTACATGATTCAACCACTCACAAAGTACATTTTTCAACAAAAAAAAGATACCTTTATAAATACAAGTTGATGCACATACAGCGTTTTTGCGCTTGATAGCACGACGAGCTGTACATACTATTTTGCTGCTTTGCAATGAAGCAAGAAATTGCCATTATGTCCAAGTCAATTCTTAAATTTTGAAACAATTAAAGGCCAGCCTTATAATTTAAATCTGAATTTTCCAGTGAAACATCCACCATTAAATGTGGCATCATTACGTGGTAACATTTTTTTGAATTACTTATCGTAATCAAGATTAATCGAACCGACGTTTAGCATTCAGGAGTGGCGCCCGCGGGGGCCATGGGCTGCCCCCCGTCGGGGGGAGAAAAACCACAATTCGTCGGGGAGAAAAAAAAATTTATATGCTATTTTCTACATGTTAGTAGCCCTTGAAACCCCTAATTTGTCAAAATTTTCGTTGGCTTCGCAGCTGGGCTACTTTTGGAACATTTTTAGCGATGCTCAACCCCTCCCACTTTGCTGTCGTCAGGGAAACCTGCCTCGTCGGGGGTCCGAAGTCGCCACCCCTATTTAGCATTTGCTTTGATAGTTGTTTTGCTGGATTAGGCCTCGGGCCTATTTGTATCTGTGTATGCATTTGGATCATTACTAACTTTTAAAAATTAATTATTATACACGTGAATTTCATGTGAACACACATCATAACCAAACAAGAACACCATACAATATAACAGATAACTGAAATGATATACGAACGCAAATAAGCAAGTTTCCATAAATGTTTAATCAAAAAACCTCGCGCTGTAAACTCATTTATTTATTTTATTTCAACAATATTTTGTGAGCGTGGTCCATCCAGCCTGAGCTGATCATTTGGGACCCTCATACATTCTGGCGATTTCTGACTGATTGCAAAATGGCAGCCGCTCGTTGTGCTAGCGAGTACAGATTTGCTGTACTTACTTGCAGGCTTATTTGTTGAAAAAGGTACTTTGTGAGTGGTTGAATCATGTGAACATGTTTGTTAATTAAATGTTGTGACTGTGAGAAGAACATTGTCAATGTCATTGAATTTGAAGTAAAAGAATTAAGAATTAAAAGTTGGTGCGAAAGTTCATTAGCGCCCCTCGGTACATCCCTAGCTAGACTTTTCTATAAAGCCTAGTTTTAGAAAGCCTAGCTAGGTCTAGGCTAGACCTTAGGCCTAGTTAGATAGAGGACCACAGGGCAAACACTGAACACGAACAACAGCGTCACCAGCATGCTCACATTGTTGTAGAAAAAAATCGTCATAATGAATAAAACAATTATGATACTCATATTTATACATAATGCGGTATGAATACCACGACAAAATTTAGAAATAGAACATTGATTATACAAAAACCATGTTTTTTTGTTTAAGTACTTCAAAAATTGTCTATAAATGTATTTTTAACAATAATTAATATTACCTTTCGGATTGATAACAGATGTCGCCATCTTGGATGATGAGAGAAACGTACAGTACGTACAAAATTCGCTGTTACGTCACAACAATAGCACGCTAAACGAAAAACAAAACTAGCGTTAAGAGTATGCCAAATTAACTATCATATTTAAATTATTTATTTAGTTTATTACAGAATTTTATTTATAAATTTATTTTAAAATTTACAAAATGTATTTATTTTGCTAAATTAATATGATAATACAAATAACTGCATTTAAATAATTGCTTTTAGGCGGTGATTTTATTTAATCGCAGTGAATCAACATACGTGGGCCTCACTGCGTGTGACTTACTTCCTAGCTTCCTGGCCTGCATGCTGTCCTAAAGGAGGTAGAAAAGAAACATGAGGTCAGACTTCATGGAGAAAATATGATCAGAGGGGGTCTATGTAAGGGCCTACCGCTACGAAAAACTCTTGACAAGTATCTAGGTCAATAATATACTAATGGATCGAAATTGCAATAAATTTGAAACGTCACTTGGTAAGTTATATGATAGTAAACCCTCCGTCACGTCTAGGCCCTCCTAAGTAATTACTCTACAGTAATAAGCTAGCTACACCTACGGAAGCAGGTCAACTCGGCCCCAGTACAACCTGGCCCCAAGTCAACTCGGCATAGGCTATTCAATCAATATATATA
>NW_022699258.1:122037-141743 GCF_011630105.1 Anneissia japonica | reverse complement strand
TATATATATATTTATATGCTTTTAATTATATCAGAAAAGAAGTATTGCATGAGATGTGATGTATAACTAACTATTCATGGAAACTGAGAATTCACTGAGGTGTCTTTTTGGCGGCATTGTGTAAGAAAACAAGGAATCTGGACATTATTATAATTATTATTATTCTGATTCTGATCTGACCAGTTCTGTAAACTTGTAAGTTGATTTCTTTTGACCTTGATTATACAGTATTCAAATATAATTGTTGAATGATGTTGAAAGCCTGACTGACCAAAATTCTTGAAATCTATTTAAAATTTAATTTTTATTTATTTATTTATTTGTTTATTATTTTGGCATCATTTCCAAAATGATAAACTGGATATATGGTAGATATAATTAAATTTTAAATTATAACACTGTATTGAACAGAGATTAAAATAATACTACACAATTTATCTAAGAGGACTTATATAGTTGCTATTGTTACAGTAATTGCATTTTTGGTATTGATCTAGTCGTTTATATACGAAAATCTTCTTCCACATCACATACTTCCTAGCACATTATGATGGTTTGTTTTCAATCTCCTGTTAATTTGAGTTTCAATTCCAGATTTTTCTTAAGTTTGAATGTGATGCTGTCCTTCATGTCACCAATTCCCCTTTTGTTACCATTCCTTCAATGTATGGTAATAAGAATTTATCATATATATTAATGTTTGTGGTACACCACGTAGATAGTTCTGAAAAGAACTGTTGTTTGTTGAAAATGTCTTGACATTTCGATTGAGTTGCTTCAACCATCTTCAGGAGATTAATATCTGCAGAAATATCCTAAACAGGGAAGTACTTTATAGTAGTAGTGAGGCTTGCTGCTAATTGGTGAAAAACTAAACAATAACTGAGACTACATGTGAATAGCCTATAGAATTTATCAATAAGCCAATACTGATGATAACATTGTTTCCATATACTTACTAAAATGCCAGTTTTCTTTAGGAACTTAGCTTCAACATAATGGAATCATCCAGCCATAATGCAATGATGCTTACAACTTCAAGCCTCAATTTTCCTTAAAATCACTGACGATATAAGGCGAAGAAAAGGTGGGTGAACAATCATCTTTGTAAGTATGTCCTACTACGTATTTTTACAATTTAATGGATATTAAATAGTTTAATTGTTTTTTTTAATTATTCAGTTCCATTTTCATAAGTTCATCAGCTGCTTCTCGTACATGTTTTTATAAATGAAATAAATAAATAAATGAATAATAATTAAGGTACTAATATGGGTCCTTAATTCGTTTTGTTGCAGAATATGTAAGAAATTAATGGAAGTGGTAGATGCTGTTTACTGCAGCAGCACACTGTCAAAGCCATCAACAAGCCATTGAAGATACTAGAGTAAAGGATGCCACTAAACCAAAGCCAATCAAAGCTGAATTTCAAGTCGCAGTGAGTTGGTGTCTATAAAAACAAGTGAAAATCATTAGTCACATATAAACTGATTAATGTACAGTAACATTAATAATAATTAATAATTTCTAAATGTACCGATATTCACCACAAGAATGGTGCTCATGGCTCTTTGTGATGGAACTTTACATTATACAAATACAACATGGTTTGAGGTGAAGGAGTTTCAACAACACAGAGGGAAAAAGAATAAATTAACCTCTTCAAAATATGAAAGATAAATGTCAATTTTGATTTAGGGTAGTGCTTATTCCTGGCATGTTGTAAGCATTCACGTGCATGGATGTAAAATAGGCAAAATACTGTTCACTGAGTGAAATGACCAGTGAAATGTTGTTTCCTAGTTAGTATTCAGTATAATGAGTCTGAACACGTTTTTCTCTTACAATTACAGCCATTCTGTGGCAAATTCAATTGCACTGTAGTACTAACCGTTGGCTCCTTTAAATGAGGCATGTTGTGGCGAAATGTTTAAGTTGTCGCACAGTCCAGTATCGAGTATTAAATGAGCTATAAAATATGGGAGCTCAAAAAATTGCCTAAAAATCTAAATTTGTTTTTCACTATAGATCAACAGTTTAATGTCTTATTAATCATGTCCCAAAGTATTAGTTCTGGAAGTGGTTAACAAATTGTTTATTTAACGTTATTTTTCATAGTTCATTCTATTAAATCGAGAGCTTAGAGCCAAAAGTGCCTATGTCCAAAATTCATATTTCGAGAAAAATAAGTTTTAATATTTCATTATATCTAAAAAATCAAATAATATAACCAAAAGAACAATATTCCAGAATTATGTTATTAATACTTAGACAAAGTTGATGCTTCGGTACTTATAAGAATTCTTCCCCTGGGGGTCCAAAAAATTCAGAAAATGGACATAGACAATTCTAGTCCAAAATAGAAATAACATTATTTGGACATAATAAAAGATTGTTGCAATGTCTGCTTAATTTTCAACAACTTTTATTAAACCAAGTGGTTCAAACGTTAATTTTCAACAAATATTTCATCTGCAGGCAGGATCTTAAAATAAAATAGTTTGTATACCAGGCATTAAAGCATGCAAAATTATCACTTCAGACCCGAGTTTTGTTACACCGAATAGTTAGTGCATTAGACAATGTCTTCATTATCACTGTCTTCGCCAGAGTCTTCAATAGCTGGTTCTGGTAGGTGGTCCTGTATTCGACCAGATGAATTTATGGCTTTGTACCATCCATAGAACTCTGCAGGTATGGCCAATTCTGTACACAGCTTCACCAGATCCTTCTTCTTTGCGTTACTGATTGCCCGTCTGGTATCGTAGGCAGGTAGCAAAGCATTTGGAACAACAGGGCGACCACGTCCATACACGCAGATTCTTGTGTAGTTTCCTTTGTAACCGTATCTATAACTAATTATTCCTGGTTGATCTTTCCTATATCAAAAGCTCTTGACCAGCAGCCAGTTGATGATATTTCCCTCTTCGTCCCGGCGTTTATTTTTTAAAAGATGTTGTGCAAGTCTTTGGAAATCATAGAAATCTTGATGCTGCAAGTTTACCACATTGTATGGGTGTTGACGCCTAGCTCTACGAAAGATAGACACCCAGTCATGCATTGTAAAGACACCCAATAGCCGCATGCATACTATCGCATTCCATATGTGAATGTCCACTTTCCAGAAAGTTATGAGTAATTACGTTAACTTGGGTGTTCATGACAGCATAAAAATCATTGCTGCGACATTCTGATTGCGATTTTGTCCTCCACACGTGTCAGAAAATAAGGAAATTTCTGTTATTGAACATGGAAGTTGGGTTATCCAATTATAAAGACAAGTTCCTATGTCATTGCTTCCACGTCTGCCTTAAACCTCTGACCAGCAAAAGTAATGTGCGTCATTTGGTGGTGCTGCACTGTATATACAGAGGTTGTATACGCATATTTTTCTACTGTAATACATCAGAGAACGTGCACTTGTGGGGAGTTGAAGGACACTCTGTAAGTCAAATGATGCTGATACCGCTCTTGCTTTATCAGCGGTTTTCGCGTCCTGTGCCTCTTTTTTTCTTGTAATATGAGAATCATAAGCTCCTTTAAATGTTGGTTTTTGTATTTTATGCATTGCGCACATTAATCTTTTTTGGGGTGAAAAAATGATAAGATATATTCATCACAAAATATCTTCCGGTAGATTCCTTCTTTGACTGGAATCACAGGTGGTCCAGATGTCTCACATTTTTCAATATACAGTCGGTACATTTTCGAAATATTTAATGTTTAATCAAGATAAAGTCGTCGAGTGTTGCTACGGGTATAGTGCGATTCTGTTACAGGAAAGCTTTCAATGTGTTGTTTAACCTTTATTCAGGCTTCGTCTGTAGTTTTGTTTATAGGGACATGTCTTCCGCATCTATCTGCTCCTGTGAACGTTCCAGCACATCCTAAATCTTGAAAGGCAGTGTTTACTGGGCCATGACTAATGTTGAGGGTATTTAGAAAGAAATGTTTGCAAACACGTTTCGGAGTACTATTTTTTATGAATGTACGCTCTCCTCTAGGACGTTCTCGCTGAACGTCGTACATCTTTACATTTGACAGAAGAAAATCTTTCTGACGGCAATAGTCGCCTAGTTGCCAATATTCGTCACATAAATTTTTTCTCTCTATGTCTGAGAAGCTGTCCAGACACTTGAATCTGCAGTTTGCACAGTTTGATGGTTGCGGATACTTAGCAGATTTTTGCCGACCTCTTGTGTCGGTATGAGCCTTTCCTCAATCATGTGCATTTTTTCTTATATTTTTTTTCCAAGAACTGCTATCGGATTTTTTCTTTCTTGTTCCTCTTTCTACAACATTCGGATTCTCTGGAATGGGTATTTGTTCCCCTTCCTGAATGACAGGTTGTTGCCCTTCTTGAATGACTGACTATGCCTCTTTTTGAATATCTGTCTCTTCCCATTCATGAATGACTGGCTGTCCTCCATCTTGGATGGATGGCTCCTTATCATTGAATGACTCTCCAATTTCTAGCTGATTGTCTTGAATTAAATTCTCTCCATCTTCTGGGATATAATCAGGGTCATTGTCGGAGTCATCAACTTCACTTCCACTTTCACTCTCTAACATGTCCAGCACTTGAGATGCGCTGTAAGTCTTATCTAAAACTGAAAAAAAGTTGCAAACTGTAAAAGGAAATTTTTATGTCACCGATGCCTACATCTAAAACAATTAGACAAAAAATTGGGAAGTATGTATTGTTTAAAACAAGACCTGAAAATGGACCCACATGACCAGCATGCCTGCAGAAGAAAGCTTTGTCAATATTAGCCTGCTCTGAGACCTATACCCGAGGACTGATTAACTTAACCTACAGCTAACCTTGGACTAGGGGTATGCCATAGGCCTAGGGCTAGACCTAATGCCTAGGGCTAGGCCTTAGGCCTAGAACTAGGCCTACATAAATCAAGTACAGTATGTAAAAATAACATTTAGTAACTATCTGTATTCATTTCAAAAACTTACCTCTCCTAAGCATTTTAGTGATGGCAATAACAAAAACAACAATTGCAAGCTACCAAACAAGAGTGACAGACAATGTTGGATTTATTTCAGAACCATGTACACAACACAACATAGGATTTCAGTGTAGTATAACTGTTTATGTTCCACATGGGCAGGAATATGTAAACAAAAAAAAATTGGCCAAAAGTGACTATGTCCCACATAGACAGCTCTGGCTGAAAACAAAGTCCATTGTAATGGACATAAACAATAGTGGGTCTACTCTAGTGCCCTCTATATTGAAAGTGTGACTTGGACACATCTGTCAAAAAAATATATCGAATTACTGTACCTATTATTTTATGGACTTAACTGATTTTTGCCAAATTTGGACATAGGCAGTTCTGGCTCTAAGCCCTCGAAATCATGTATGCACAAATGACTTTGAAAGGCAATTACTCAAAATCATGTTTATTTTACTCTAAGAGTACTGTACTTTCACTTTCCAATAACTTAGGCTTGAAATGTCCAATTTGAATGAATGACCCCTCATTTTAAAGATCACATACTCAGGTATCTGAAAATACCAATAACTTGAATTTCAATTTTTGCTACAACTTTGCCATTTTGCCACAACATGTCTCAAATGCTTGCTGTGAGAATGTCTGCACATTGTCATGTTCACACCAAAAAAGATCAATCATTTGTCTCATCTTCGATACTGTGACTTATAAGGTCTATTTTTATTATCAAAAGAACGTTCCTGCTCACTTGTCACTGTGTGTGTTTTTCTTAACAAAAGTTGTGACCATGTTTAACAAATATTCATTCATATTTTTTGGGGTTTTTTTGTTTTAAACTAACCTCCTCCGTTGTGCCCTTTCCATTTTGTCTTTTTATTAAAAATTTGCTTAGAAACATACCAACTTTCAATTTTTGCCTTACCTACAATATATATTACATTTTAATCTGATTTCATCAATAGTTTAATGGTTTTAAATTTGAATAGTACAAAATACCAAGTCTCTATGCACTGCAATCATTGGCAACTTCATTGATTTCCTCTGGAAATCCATGTCTATCGTTCTGTACCCTCAACCCAATCAATCATCAACATTCAAGTCTAACTATGGCTTCTTTGCATATCATCCAACTCATCTTCACATTCATCAATTCTTCTTCATCAGAATCTGGTGGTACATTTCATTAGGCTGTATTGAATCTGATGTTTCATTTTAAAAATTTAACCTGTGAGTTTTAAGCGTGGGGACTGTTTATTCTGCATATTCTGCAAATGAATACATATCTAATAAAAATTTGATAGAATTCAATCTTTACTGCTGCCACCACCACCATCACCACCACCCTGGCCTAATAACAATAAACATGATAATGAAGTCATGTAAATGCTTGGGATGATGATTTAATGAATTTGGTATGGTAATTTGTAATTTAGTGTTGATAATGAATAATGTGTTTTTTCTTACACAGTATGTACATCGTCTTTCCAATTCATGTTGCATTTTAATATTTTCAATGCATAACTCATTTCCTGTGCGTAGCCAAGTCTTGCAATGCTATGTAGAATACAGTACATCAAGCATGCTACACAATGAACAAGGAATATGAAAATAGGATATATACAACATCCTTATTACTACTTAAATGTAGCACCAAGACCTTCTGTTAGGCCATCAGCTGTATCTGAAAAAGTGGCTTGAAAACATGGTCCTTTCCAGAATAATGTGGACTACTTTTTAGAAACATGGTCCTTTCCAGAATAATGTAGACTACTTTTTGGATGGATGCAATAATGTTTAAAGGTCTCTGCATATACCTACAGTTTCTTGCTAGGACATTAAAAAGCATGTTCAGTTGTGTACTCCAAAATGGCTGTTTTTGGGGTCTGATATCATGTTTAAATAATCATGCCTAATTCATGTTGAATTGTAATACAGTATATTCAATGCATAACTCATTTCCTGTGCGTAGCCGAGTCCTGCAATGATAAGTAGAATACAGTACATCATGCATGCTGCACAATGAACAAGGAATATGAAAACAGGGAATATACAATTACAACATCCTTATTACTACTTAAATGTAGCAACAAAACCTTCTGTTAGGCCATCAGTTATATCTGAAAAAGTGGCTTGAAACATGGTCCTTTCCAGAATAATGTAGACTACTTTTTGGATGGATGCATTAATGTTAAAAGGTCTCTGCATAAACCTAGAGTTTCTTGTCAGGACACAACTAAACATGCTTTTTGATGTACTCCAAAATGGCTGTTTTTGGGGTCTGATATCATGTTTAAATAATCATGCCTAATTCATGTTGAATTGTAATATGTTCAATGCATAACTCATTTCCTGTGCGTAGCCTAGTGTTGCAATGCTATGTAGAATACAGTACATCAAGCATGCTACACAATGAACAAGGAATATGAAAACGGATATATACAACATCCTTACCACTACTTAAATGTAGCACCAAGACCTTCTGTTAGGCCATCAGCTGTATCTAAAAAAGTGGCTTGAAAACATGGTCCTTTCTAGAATAATGTGGACTACTTTTTAAAAGCATGGTCCTTTCCAGTAGACTATTTTTGGATGGATGCAATAATGTTTAAAGGTCTCTGCATAAACCTACAGTTTCTTGCCAGGACACAACTGAACATACTTTTTAATGTACTCCAAAATGGCTGTTTTTGGGGTCTGATATGTTAAAATAATCATGTCTAATTCATGTTGAATTGTAATATGTTCAATGCATAACTCATTTCCTGTGCGTAGCCGAGTTTTGCAATGATATGTAGAATACATTACATCATGCATGCTGCACAATGAACAAGGAATATGAAAATAGGGAATATACAATTACAACATCCTTATTACTACTTAAATGTAGCAACAAAATCTTCTGTTAGGCCATCAGTTATATCTGAAAAAGTGGCTTGAAAACATGGTCCTTTCCAGAATAATGTAGACTTTTTGGATGGATGCATTAATGTTTAAAGGTCTCTGCATAAACCTACAGTTTCTTGTCAGGACACAACTAAAAATGCTTTTTAATGTACTCCAAAATGGCTGTTTTGGGGGTCTGATACCATGTTTAAATAATCATGTCCAAATCATGTTGCGTTGTAATATGTTGAACGAAAACGCATTTCCTGTGAGTAGCCAAATTCAGCAATGCTATGTAGAATACAGTACATTGAGCATGCTACACAATGAACAAGGAATATGAAAATGGAATATACAATTACAACATCCTTACCACTACTGTACTTAAATGTAGCACCAAAACTGTACAGTACCACCAGAACCATCTGTTAGGCCATCAGCTGTATCTGTAAAAGTGGCTTGAAAACATGGTCCTTTCCAGAATAATGTGGACTACTTTTTGGATGGATGCATTAATGTTAAAAGGTCTCTGCATAAACCTACAGTTTCTTGTCAGGACACAACTGAACATGCTTTTTAATGTACCCCAAAATGGCTGTTTTTGGGGTCTGATACCATGTTTAAATAATCATGTCTAATTCATGTTGCATTGTAATATGTTCAACACAAACGCATTTCCTGTGATTAGCCAAATTCAGCAATGTTATGTAGAATACAGTACATCGAGCATGCTACACAATGAACAAGGAATATGAAAACAGGGAATATACAATTACAACATCCTTCCACTACTTAAATGTAGCACCAAGACTGTACAGTACCACCAGAACCATCTGTTAGGCCATCAGCTGTATCTGAAAAAGTTCCTTTCCATAATAATTAGACTACTTTTTGGATAGATGCATTAGGGTCTCTGCATAAACCCAGTTTCTTCTTTCTTTTTGATGTATCCCAAAATGGCTGTTTTGGGGTCTGATACCATGTTTAAATAATCACATTGTCTGATAGTCACAATTTTCAACATTGATGGAAATTGTAATTTTTATTTGATAAATTCTTATTGGCCTTTATGTAATAAAAACTGAAAAATAACAATGTATTATTATAAGGAACAACTAATTTTTCAACTAACATGGTATGTTTTTACTAACTGTTCCATGTTGGAACATACAGTATTTCCTTTGTTGGTGGTTGGCTCTGTTTTGATGTTGATGATAGACAGAACATTTTGTAAATGGCAACATATGGCAACATTAACATTTGTTATTAACCTGGCCATAAAACTTGCTTATAAATGATTTATAAATGGTTAAAATGCTCTTTCACTTCAAGTCTAAGTGTCTGCCGAGATCTGTAAATACTTTTAGATAACTTTCTACAGACCTACAACTTGTCCTTCCTGTAGCAATCATAAAGAAAAGGTTAGAAGGCAATGTATCTATAAGTGATAAGGCTATGCTCACATCTGTGTCTGGACTTCTGATGATTACATTTTGTAATACTTTGAAGCATGATTTTCATGAAGAAGTAACTGTGTATTTGCACATGGAGAAAATGTACTGACACTTTCTTTTTTTTTTCTTAAAATGTTTTACTTTCTTTTGCAAAAACACATTGCAGAAATAATAAGAGAAAATGTAATACAAATAAATCAAAGCACTCTCAGTTGCTTCTAATCATTGCCATTTGTTAATATGAATGTAATACTTAAGGTTATTCTTAGCAATATTCTTTTCAGTTGTTTCTGTAAAATATACCCATTTTCTAATACCTGAGAGGAGTTTAATTTTGCAATTATAAAAGTATCTTTAAGCCAGAATCAAATTCAGACAAATAAAAAATTGCATATTTATGTTCAAAAACTCAAAACACATGTCAGTATATTTTATGTTAACAGTAATGTCTAAAGTCTTTTCTCAAGCCCACATCAAATGCTCCATTCTTCTCTTTCTTTTTACAAAGTAAGCATTTGTCTTCTGGTCCTTGCAGTAAATTTGAACCGTCTGTGTTCTACTCCCTGCCCCCGGTAATCGCTCAAGATATTTAAACCTTATGTAAGGGTATCACAAATTCTACATGTGAGCATTAGTATTTTATCTCCAAGATTGTTTGTTCCAGAATAGCATCATTCAATTCTCCAATTTTATTGTAATGGGACATCACTCATACTGATTAGTGGGTTTGCTTCTTCTACTGTCGCTATGCACTTAAGGCCGTCATCCAAATAGAAATTATAATGGATTAATTCAGTAGCTGCTTCACATCTTTTCTCTTTACCATAATCTGTGGCTCTTCTTAAACCAAAGTTTGCACAAGCTGGAGAGCTCTTAGCACTGAAAAGATGCACCTTCATGCGATGATCAATGATTGGATTCTCCACATTGTTGGCCTTATAGGAATTGGAGCAGACCTGTGTCAATCTCCCTCTGAACAAATTGGTGGAACATGCCCCTTATGTCACATATCAATGTGATCTTCCCTATTCTTAATCTGAGCAACACACCAAGTAAATTTTGATCTGATTTGGCACGTTAAGTAAAGGTCATTTAACAAGGTTCCTTGATAGGGTGCTGAACAGTAATAACAACCTATTTCTCATCTGCTTTATTCAGAATTCTTCAGACTAATTTTTTCAAACTCATCTAATCTCTACAGCCTAACCTTTAATGCAGCCTTTTCACCGATGGCCATAAATTTGAGGACGCAACAATGCATTGCTAATAACCGATCCGTCTCTTCTACACGGGCCAGCCTGCTGCTGAAATACGTCCTGTGAAAAGGTCTAATCTTTTTTTAGACTATAACCGACCACTATGGAATCGATGGACGATATGGAACCCACCATAGAACTGACGAACGATATGGAACCCACTCTGGAACCGATAAACGATATGGAACCGAATAACGATATGGAACCCACGACTGCTGTGGAAATGAAACTAACGACATCTGCCGAGGACCCGCTGACGAACACTATCGTAGACCTCAGGGGAAACGTGAACAAGTTGTTCGGCCGCTTCGTGGTGAGGGCCGTGACATTGGTGCCTCTCGTTGTGTCCCATAAATAAATTAGCGAGAGTCTGAGCTAATGGTGACCCCATGGTGACCCCATCTATTTGTTGAAAGTAATCAAATAAAGTATCCAGAAGTTGCTATTACCATTAGTTTTCGAAGGATTTCAGGTTTTAATTTACAATTGCTATTGTTTTCCGTAATATAGTGTACTGCTAAATCTATAGCCTCTTTCAATGATGATATGTTCGTGAATAAACTCTCAACGTCAAATGAGATCATAAATTTGTTATTCAGTTTGTGATTTTTAATTGTATTAACAAAACTGAAACTGTTCTTTACACTGAATTTATCTGGTATATGTGATTGAAGGAGCTCACTTAAAAATTTAGCTAATTTATAATTAGATGTCCCAATTGTGGAAACAATCGACCACATTTTGTGAAGACCATCTTCACCCAGCTTTTTATGTAGTTTCGGTAATCCGTATATTCTAGCAGGTGATGAAACATTAGGGTAAATTTGTTTGTATGTATCAATGTCCAACTCCCCAGCTTTGTGTCATTTCCTAAGAACCGTTCTTGTTTACGTGTCGGATTTATGTTAAGTTTGGCAAATTATGCACGATGCTTCCATATCGGATTCCATGACACAGCAGACTTGACCTCTTTGGTTGAATATCTCTGTAGAGTAGTTTTTACCGTTGCACCAACTTCAGCTGCTGTGGAAAGCTTCTGTTTCAAGAGTCATCCAATCTTCTTTATAAAACAACAAGATCACAAGTCTGCAAACTTAATTTTAGACATAGGCCGACTTTTTAACAGAGACTATACTACTTTGGGGTTTTGGTAAATCTACATGATTAAAGTCTGAGAGACAGCTCTGGTCGTGCAGTAGATATGGACTTGTATCCAACTATTGGTGAAATGTTACTTGGCAGTCTTCTGGCTTGGGTTAGTTTAACACAGATTACGTTTTCTTTTGTAATGGTCTCCCTACTCCTCATTTTTTGTACATGGATTTTATACGATGAGTAAGTTACACTACGATACATCGTATGGATTTCATACACAGTAGACTTTCCCCTTCTGGGGAAATTCGGTTGGATGTCTTTGTAGAGTGGTTGCTACCATTTCGCCTTCCATTCCGAGAGTCCTCCAATATGAATCTTGTAGATAGAACAACACAAAACATTATAGTCAAAGTCACATGTCTGTAAACATAATTGTAGACCTAGGCCAAATCTTTAACAGAGACCATACTTCTTTGGGGTTTTAGTAAATCTACATGATTAAAGTCTGAGAGGCATAGCTCTGGACTTCTTCCAGTAGCTAGACTATCTTGCAGTACAGTAGATATGGACTTGAATCCAACTCTTGGGCACAGTCCGCCCATCTATTGCTGGTTGACCAAATTTTTGTTTTCATTATGCATTTTTCAGTATCATCCAGCATAAATTTGAATTGGTGAGGTTTACTGTGGTATATGGTGTCGTGTAAATGGGGTTTATCCAGTCTTTGATGTAGAATGTTTGTGTTATAATTGATTTAGTTATAGTGAGCTTTTGATGTTTCAATTGAATTTTTGAGATGATCAAGTGTAAAAATACAGTGTTTTTTAAGATGTTTGGTAATGCATGAAAACATTTGGTCAATATCCTTGTGAGTGTGGCCTACATAAGTCAGGTTCACATGTCTCCATCGATCGCGAGTGGGTCGTGGTCTAGATTGTGTTAGATAAAAAATTGGCCAAACTGCGTATGCTACTGCTTTCGAGGCAACCGAAAATTAATTTATGTCACATCCCCCGGCCAATTGGTTGTAGACATGTGCAGATCGCATCGTGTTTGTACATTTCGTCTAGAGAATATTCTACAGGAGAGTGTTTACATCATGTTTCCTTGCAATTTGCTTCCAAAGGTCCTGCAACTGTGTTTGGATTTGCCGTGCCGTCGTCGGCGAGTGGCCTGGTACAGACGAAAATCTAACGTGTGCTTTACTTGTGTATTTTTGTCTTATTATTTGATTTCTTGTCTTCCACTAACATTCTAATCTCGGGTTTTGCCCAAATCTCTATCAAGTGACTCATTTCTTCCTCAGTTCAACAGGCCCGAGCGCCAGATTCAGTTGAAGTTGAATATTTATGGGTGTTTAAATGAAAAAAAACATACAACAGCCAGAACGGCAACAATTGTGAAAATGGCATTCTTAACAGATGCATTGTTGTTGACTATAACAGACAGTTCGGAAATGTTTTGTTGGTTTTCCCTTGAACAATAGATATGTTTATGTTGAAGTTACAGCCAATGCCTCTGCTTTAGTTTGGACAGTTAATCTAGTACACAATTCTATAATCAGCTTGTTGAACTATGTCCAACAGAGGGTGCTATACAGATCATCTCTCCCTTTTTTGAGATAGAAAAGACTAAGGAAAATTAAACAATTGTACATGTACATGTGTTAAAATACTTAAAAGGTAATATAATTCTGAGCCAGTACTGTAAAGTAGTTGCCAAAACATTAGCATTAGAATAAGGAATTAAAATATAGTAAGGTAGATGAACAGTTCATTTTGGTTTTGGTTATCAAAAGTTCGGAGTTCTGTCCTTTTTAGTTTGAAGCTTAGAAAAAGTCTCTTTAACTAGTTGGGGCACATTTTACGCATTTGGGCCTATTTGGTTTTTATGTTGGAAACTGCCTCTTTTGTGAAGGACAATACCCACATGATCAAGAATGCCCGGCAAAGGGGAAGGAATGTACTTCTTATGGTATAAGCTAAACCATTTTTCCTTGGTTTGCCACTCAAACAGGCCCAAGGTTCGCAAAAATGTCAGATGGTGAGAAATGTTGATGAGGGCGATTCTTCATCGTCGGACAATGAATATGTTTTTGCCGTCGATACACCCTCATGAAATCCTCAAACCACGGTTTGGATCCTATCCTTGTCGCGAGTATAATATTCTGGTTGAACATATTCGCCACAAATAGTAACCTACAAATGAATAATAAAAACAAAAGGAATTTACTTTTAATATTTAACACAAGCTCTGTAATATTTGTAATTGTTAATGATCAATAAAATGTATTAGACTATTATTAAAACTAGTTTTATATGCGCTGCCATTTATATTGACATCTTTAAATCAGACTAAAGTTATGAAAATTAATCTGAAATATTTTTCAAGATGGCTACTTGAACCAGTACCAGGATTTGTTAGCCTATTATTGTTTTTTAAAATAGCACTATAATATTCTCATTTTTTTAAAGTTATCTAATGGATATTCACAAAAAACTCTTTGTTCTGACTCAATTTACTCAGTCACCTCATGCATATGTATGTATTGTGTATAATTTTGTAAAAAAAATACAGACCTCGGTTAAAGTTTCAACAAGTACTCTCTCATCCTGAGTACCCTATGGACATCCATACTTCTTTCGATGTTTGTCCTTAATCATCTTCCTTAGATTCTCTTGGGGCACACGGTGAGTCCTGCTTGCTTTTCTTATTCCCATTCCTCCATTGTGAACTGAATGTATGGCTTCTGCACTGTAAATAATAATAATTATGTTTGCTATTTCCACACTTGTATTTCCAGACCATTACCATAAGCCTTTTTCCTTCAGCATTCTAATATTTGTGGGATTGCTGATAATGTATGAGGAATTTTATTTAATGATCGATTTTTATCAAATTAATCTTCAACTTTTTATCACTTTCCTAATTTTTCTAACTGTTGCTTGTCAAGGGTGAGCATTTGTTCCATTTTTGTCTACTTTTTGGTTCTTTCTAAGTAGTAATGATTTGTAGTTTTTGCATGTATCTGTTAAAGTGTTCTGTGCTCTCCTCTTTATTGATTTGACTGAATTTTGTATTTTGAGAAATTTTAAAATTTATTTTTAATTGTTATGGTGTTATAATATTGTTTTGATATTATGAAATTGTCTGATTTAATGAATTTAATGAATTTATTTTGTTGTTTTAAAGTTAGTAATATTTTACTTCTCCATCCTGGAGGTTTTTCTTGGATAAATTGAATAAATTTAAATAAGAACACCTTTTTTTTATCATAAATATTCAGAGTTTTGGCCTAAAATGCTATGAAATTATTCAATAACATTTTTTCATTTAGTGTCAACTATTATTTTTTATATTTCGTATATTATGCAAGTAGTATTATTTCGTATATTATGCAAGTAGTATCAAGCAATATTTTCTGAAAGTTTAAATAAGGATTTTAGTATATATTTGGTATTATGTTATTGCAGGTCTCCCTCTAATTAAAGACCTCCAAATAAAGACCACCTCCAATTAATGACCACTTTTATGTGGTCCCAAATCAAAAAATGTCTTATTTTCATTATTCTAATTAGAAACCAAAGCTGCTAAAGACCATGAAAACCCTGGTCCCAAAGGTGTCTTTAATTGGAGAGAGACCTATACTTTATAAAATAGAATTATGTTTCTGCATAATACCTTATCTACTAACACTGAAGCTCCACAAGATTGCATCGTTGAGATTAAGCCTTTTGCGCATCTGTAGTATATTTATTTGTTAGTTAAGTTGATAGCACCTCATACTTGACAAGTACAGTAAATGAGTGTGTGACAATGAAGGTTTATTTATATTGCAGTTTTATTATTCGATAAATGATGGACCATTGATTTTGTAAATTTTTTCAAGAATCATTTGATTATAATTTTCGTATAATAATTTTCTAATACCTGTAGGCCTAATATAATGTAATGATGATACACTGTAGATGGACATAATAAAATATATTTAACTTATTTATATAACTTATATATAAAATTTGTCCAATTATTTTATTTTAACAGTTTTTCATGCAATAAATAAAATATAGCCATATAGTTAAACTTTCATAATAATACAATTTCTATAACCTATACTTTTGGCATATGATGTAGAAAGTAATCAATACCAGCAATACTATATATTACAAAATAATATTGTCAAATGCAAAAAAGGAATAATCCATAAAAATAATATTTCGACCAGTTGCCATTAAAAGGTTATACATGGAATGATTTTATTTTATTCAGAAAAGATCTAAACACATTCACAAAAGATATGGTACATGTATATATAATACTGTACATGTTTAATTGAACAATTAAACAAACCAGATCTAGACCAGAATAACTCAACAAATAAAAAAATGGCTCATTTTCATTGAAATCCAACCAATTGCACTGAAATATATGAGCACACACTTGATAAAAAAAATATGTAACAATTACTCACCACTCAAGAACCAATGGATTTTAAGGTTTGCCATACTTATTATATCAAAAGTATCTCCTCTCTTCACAACACAAGTGAACCATGCGAATTTAAATTTGACTACTATCTCAATCAATATTGTCAGTTTTCATTCAAAATACTACATACAGTAACTGCTACCCTACTCTTATATGCTTTGATATGGTCTTGAAACCAAATTCCCCAGATCACCTGCTGCATGACAGATGACTGGCCACATAATAATTTAATATAGCTTATTAATAAGCTATACATACAACATAATGTGGCTCCTATACCTGATAGATTAGTTGGTCTTACATTAGTAAAATTAGTAAGTTTAATGGATTGTATTGCTATTAGTCTATAAACATGATTTCGGTTGCTCATGAAATAACATTAATGAAATGGCCAGGGTTGTACGTCTGGAAAATATTTGCGAAAAAATATCGCAAGTTGTTCTCGGGTGGAACTCGAACCCATGATCTCCAGATCACTAGCCTGGCATCATACCTCCAGATCACTAGCCTGGCATCATACCTCTAGACCACCGAGCTTGCGCCTGACGTACTGAGTATTCAGTACATTTCCACGTTAGGTAGGGCAAAAATTACACCTATTAATGAAATGTTCATAAACTAGAAATGCATCCATTTTGTTTAATAATCCCCATTTACCGTCATTTGAAGGACGCCCTCTAGAACATGGTAGTTCTCTTCATGATAACGTGGTAACGCCCTCATTTTTAAAGAGTTTTTAGTGTAGTAGACCTATACAGAATATTGTTATGAAAGAAAATGTTCATGAAAAATCTAGATACACTACAATAATACACACATCTGCATATTGAAGAACATAAGATAAAATTTAAAAAAACAAAAACTCCTGTACAAGGCAGTAGACACACGCTCCCGCTGGGAGCCTATTTTTAAAAAATAACTGCTTTTATAACATTATATAGACCCATTAAACACAAAAACTGCTCTGGCTTCGGGGGCTTTCCCCCCTTGAAATGACCTGGCTCGGGGCTGGGTCCAAGGGCCTCTACACCCACTTTCTATGGGCCCTCACAGGAGAACCTAAAACAACTGTCCCTTCCCAACCCATGTTTCTTCGACATGTGGTCAACATAAGCTGCCCATGATGGAAAGGAGTTTTTTTGCACAACCAGTCCCTCGCCTTGGCCAACTTGAACTAAACTTCTGTTGTGCCCTCATGCACTGATCTCTGCAACTGTCTTCTGGTCCCCCTCATTATACTAAGATCCATCGATATCATTTTATTCATTGGCAACCAGCCACATCACCTCATCAGCCGCGCTTTCTGATCCAATGACTTGAGTATTGGACATCCTGAACATTCTTCGCCTCCTCAACCATGGCAGAGCTGTACCGCCGTCTATACCTGACCATTCTCTTCTCTGTAAAATACAGAATACTGAACTTTTATTGGTCTTGTAAAAGCAAAAGTAGTTAAAGAAATTTTTGGCAAATCATATAAAAAAAATCACTACAGATTACAGTACAAATATTTAAAAATGTCATATCACCATCAACCGTGCTCTCTAATCCAATAACATGCGAGTTCGACATCCAGCACATTCTCCACCTCCTGAACCTTGGCAATTGAACCAGCCTTATACCTGACCACTCATTCTCTTATCTATAAAATACAGATTATAAAACTGTTATTGGTCTTGTAAAAGCAAAAGTACTGTAAAGAAATTATTGGCAAATCATATAAAAAAAATCACTACATATTACATTACAAATATTTAAAACGGTCCATCAAAAAATGACATTTAAAAAATTCATTACATATTACATCAACTGACATTAAGTAAAAGATATTAATGGTGTAGTAAGTAAGCATTATATAGAAGTATTCAGTTAATAGTTAACTTTTTCCCAACCGAGAACAGCAGATGGAGTAGACAATTTCGTTTTTGTACTTTTATGGCCACATCTCAAGGCACTTGGAGCACTTCTGCTGGTGAAATTGTGAAAATACGGAATAAAATACCACAACTCAAGGCACTTGAGCACTTCTGCTGGTAGAAATAGGCTAGGAACAGCATCTCCCTGCTCAAGGCACTAATCCTCCTCATACTTCGACGAACTTCGATATGTATGTATTTTCTACATATTAATACATATATTTTCATATTTTTGGGGCTTCTCCCACTGGAATACTTTGATAGATTTTATATTTTCTACATATTACTACTGTACTGTACATGTATTTTCATATTGTTGGGGCTTCTCCCACTGGAATACTTTGATAGATTTTGAGCGGCGCCCGACCAGGCCCACTTTTTTTCCTCGGGGACATCGCCCGAGTTAGCCATTTTAGTGGCTGGAATTTCCTTTGCATTAAAATTAGTTTTATCATAGAGAAAATAGAACCTCTATGGTTTTATCTGTGCATATGCCTATATTCAGGTTGTATTCTCCTTCATGGTAAGCTAATTGTCTTTCGTTATTTTCCTTGCTAGAATATTAATCATTAAATTCTGTACAGTAGCATTATATAATAAAAAAATATGCAAAACACGACTGCCAACAAACAATTAGTGTATTTTATTTCAAACTGCCATTTTTATGGCCCGTCTGTACGGCAACTAAGAACGAAATTAAATCTATTAACAGCAAAATATTATAAGATATAAATAATTCAGCACAATCAAAATTTGGACAAGGGACCAAAATACTAAGCGACCTCAGGTCTAATACTATATACACATTTAGTTGTGTGGACTGTAAACTAATGCTACCTACCAGCGTGACCACTCACAATTTTTGATATACCCAATGACTGGGTCGAAATTACCCAAGATTCAGCAAAAATTGCCAAAAATTACCCAAGCTTCCTGGAAATGTATTAAAATTTGAAAAAAAAACACGTGTTTTTCGCATGTATAGTTTCCCTTTTAGTTCAATTTATAAACCATTTTTTATTGTAATTGTTTGTGTTAATTATTAAAATTAATATTCATGAGGCGATAATACAGATAGAAAAATACGCCCTCAGTCGGTCAGTGTTATCAGTAGATCAGTGATCAAGTTTTATTATGTAATGCATTAATTAGGTAAGATCAACGGCAACTCAAATCACCATACTTTGTTACTTCTTAATTCTTCCTCTGTCCCTGTCAAAAATATTTAATTTTCTTAGTAAAAAAAAAAAATACCCAAGGATCTGAACGGAATACCCAAGAACCCAAGACCAAGTCAAAATACCCAAGATCTTGGGTAAATACCCAAGCAGTGGTCACACTGCTACCTAATTGGCGAAACATCTCTCCAGTTTTGTATTAGAATCAAGGTATGGTAGGCATATACGATAAGAATTCATGCGTGAGAAAACGTCTAAAAACTATGGAACGCCGGGAGTGCCTTCAGTGAGCATTCCAATGCAGCAGTGACTAAATTCAATGCAGCAGTGACCAAATTCATTCAGCAGTGAGCAAATTCAATGCAACAGTGAGCAAATTCATTCAGTAGTGACCAAATTCATTCAGCAGTTACCAAATTTATGCTGCAGTAAAATTTGTTTGGTATGCGGTCTCAGGAAACCGGAA